>NC_052667.1:13655000-13910000 GCF_016802725.1 Solenopsis invicta
ACACACACACACGCACGCACGCACGCACGCACGCACGCACGCACGCACGCACGCACGCACGCACGCACGCACGCACGCACACACACACACACACACACACACACACACACACACACACACACACACACACACGATGTGCGAAATCCGACCAGCAACCTCCCCGTGGTGCACATCGGGTAATGCTAATGCTGACGGTAACTGACCAAAATGCATACATAACTTTGATACATCCTAACTCCTCAAAAAAAAATCGTACGAACCTCTTTTTTTTTCAATTTGCAGCGAAAAGTCCAAATTTTACGATGATTATTGTGACATTTGCGAAAAAAATTTGTCCTACTCCGTGGAGTGCGTCAAACTTTGCAAATGTTCGGAGATAAAACATGTCTTTACTTTTAAAAAGACGGCGGAAGGAGGAAAGAAGAAATTCAAAATTGGCCAAATGCATCTTAAAGTAGAGACTTTAAGCTTTAAAATAAAAAAAAATTTTTTCATGTACGATAATTTTTAACGAAGTTACGATTATTTGAAGTTGTGCGAAATTTTGATATAAATGAGTGTTGCGATAATTTTGTTGCCCAGTGTATATCTTATGTTAGACAGACTCGCCGATTATTAAAAACTAGAATCTCCGAACATAAAAATGACATCCAAATAAACACAGGCAATTACTCGGTTATTTCGCAGCATAAGATGCATCACAGTTATTACTTTAATTGGGATAATGTTATTTCAATTAGATTCTTAATACGAAAAGGTTCCTCAATAGAAAATTAATTTCTGAAATGTTGTTCATGTTTATCAAACTGCAGAACAACCACTTAAATACAGACAAATACGGAATTTTTATATAATGGTTATCTAGCGCTTTTGAATAATTTTAAAAACCGAGGTTAACGATACAAGTCTATAAGTTTTGAAGCATGACCGCATGATTCTAACAACATTTTATAGGATAACAATTATATATTTTTGTTTACCATTAGGCGTAAGCCGACTCATTTCTGCGTGCTCATTACAGTTCGGTCCTTCGAACTGACAAGTCACTACGTTGAAGTATGATTGTTATAAGTTGAATAATTCGTATAATTTAAGTGAAACACATATGTGGTTTTTGACAATGTGCGGGCTTCTCTGGTGAGTAATTCTACGGTGAAAAAACGGCGGATAAATTTTAATAAGATAATAAAACTCAACGTTAATGTTCAATACAATGGTCGGAAATTATCTTCCTATAAGGAAAGTGATCATTGGCGTAACAACCAGATGTAAACTGTTTTTGGGTTCTAATCGATAAATTGCCCTGCCAGAGAGCATTTAGCATAAGAATACTTATATAACTGCGTTTAAGAAAGAAGGAATTGTAGCTGAAAATAACTCGAAGCTGAGTCGAAATGTATTATATTTTATGTTAAGATAACAAACCTTTATAATATGCATCAACAACTGCAATTACTCTTATTAGCTTATTTAAACTCAATCAATTAAAGCTAAAAGTTCATATTTTCACGTGGTATAAACGAATAAATTAAAAAAAAATTTTGCTGCGGGTGCTACACCGTAAAAACCCTTAAAATTGTCATTTTTTACTTCTTTTACATAATTTTTCTTAAAATTGTGACGTGATAGCCAAATTCCGACAATGAATTTGTGTTCAGGACGCAAAAATCTATAAAAAAATCATCTAATCTTATTATATTTGCAAAATGTTGTAGGCTAATGTTATATCATTTAAAAACATATTGAAGTTTTCCAAGCAAGGCTAAAGTTGCAAAATTATAACATTCTATATGTTTCTCAGAATTATGTATGAATATTTGTAAAATTTGTTACTATTTTCAAAGTTGAATTTTTGTTCTAATGACAATGCAACAAATACTAATCGTTATTTGCCATATTTTGACGTTTAAGAACTAGTTTTGACTATCATCAGAGACTGCCATCAAAGTTAGTCTTTTTAGTGTAAACCAGAAAAAATACCATGGTATCCTATAAAATACCACGGTATTTATATACTTATAACATTTTATATACGATATTAATCGTATATAAAATGATATAAGTATATGAATCGCATAAACTGTTTGAATCAATGAGTATCTTAAATAAATCAATATGGCGTCTTTATACTGGATTATTAGCCCAGTGATCTTATGTTATACTTTTTATTATGCATTTCATGCATATGCGATGGGTTTTACTCTCTTCTATTCCATATTATTCTACTTTTCTCCATATGTACATTTTATTTATATAATACAAAAGAAGTATTATTAATATTGCTTAATGATAAAACATTACATTAATGATGTGATATATATTTATATGTATAAAACTTTATATCCTTAGTACTATAGCCCGTCCACTTGAAGGAAAGCTATCTCGTGGTCAAGTGATGCTCTTTATCGTACTTATCTGGACATATACGATTCCTTGGACTTTGATGCCTCTAATGCACGTCTGGGGACGATTTGTGCCTGAAGGTTTTTTAACGAGCTGCTCATTTGACTATTTAACGGAGACACCAGAAATACAATACTTCGTAGCCACAATATTCACCTTTTCTTATTGCATACCAATGGTTATCATCATATATTATTATAGTCAAATTGTCAGCCATGTTGTTAATCATGAGAAAGCTCTTCGTGAACAAGCAAAGAAGATGAATGTTGAAAGTTTGAGAAGCAATACCAATACAAATGCTCAAACTGCGGAAATACGTATAGCTAAGGTATTCAGCACATAAGTCAAAATATTTTTCAGTAAATTTATTAATTATAGATCAGTAAAATGCCTCACCCTGCATAGAATAAGTCAAACGTTAGTAATATATGTATTAGTAGTTTGCTAGTATATAGATTTAAATAGAATATTACGAGGGACGATCTAAAAGTAAGGTTACAAAGCCTGCAGTGAAGAGGGAACGTTTTATTTAGAAAAACCAATGTATCTACATTGAATTATATCACTAACATTATTTTTTGACATAGTCGTCATAGCTGTTTAAGCATTTGTCGCTTTGTAAGATGAGGTTAAAAATTCCATTCTTATAAAATTTAGACCCTTGCTCTTTCAGTCAAGTTTTTGCAAAGTCTCTCTCCTCCTTGTTCGAAGTGAATCGTTGACTTCTTAAATGCTCCTTGAAGTGAGATAACAGGTGAAAATTACTGGAGTGAGTTCCGGGCTGTAGAGAGGGTGGTCGATAATGTCCCAGCAAATCAGAACGCTGTTGAAGCAGTTTTGCTGGGACGTCATCGACGATCCTCACTACAGACCGCACCTCGCTCCAAGTGACTTTCACCTGTTCTCTCACTTCAAGGAGCACTTAGAAGGCCAACAATTCACTTTGAACAAAGAAGGGAAAGACTTCGCAAAAACTTGACTAAAAGAGCAAGGGTCCAAATTTTATGAGAATGGAATTTTTAACCTCATCTTACAAAGCGACAAATGCTTAAACAGCTATGACAACGAAGTAAAAAAAATGTTAGTAATATAATTCAATGTAGATACATTATTTTTTTTAAATAAAACGTTTTCTCTTCGCTGCAGACTTTGTAACCTTACTTTTGGATCGCCCTTCGTATAACAAATTGATATCAATTGCATCTACGTAAAATTCATGTTCTGTCAGAACAGCCTGCTAATATAATTTAACAGTAGATTAGCAAGAAATAAACAAAATTATTTTATAAATATTTAGATCAAATCTGTTTAATAAAGAAGCGTTCTATCATCACTTGTAAGCTCAGAAGGCAAATGTTGTTATTTATTATAATTTTAACGTCAAATGACATCTATGACTACATTTTATGATTAAAATGTTTTAGTTTACTATCTACTACTAGGATACATTATAATTATATTGCTATATCACGGAATATATCAGTTATATTACAATATTACTGTAATATTACTGTAATATTGTAATATAACTGATATATTCCGTGATATAGCAATATAAACTACAAATTGCTATGAATTAATATGAAAATCTTATTGAAGTGTTACATTACGATATCACAATGTAATATAATGTAATACAATGTAAAGTAATATAATATAACATAACCTAATATAATATAACCGGACAATATAACATAACATAATGTTATTAATATTATAACATAAAAATATAACATAACATAATATAATATAATTCAAATAAAACAAGACGAGCTAAGGAAACGTGCTGGGTGTTGTGCGCCAAAAACAAACAAATGCCAAATAAATGTAAACGTTTTGACCTTTAATCAACGGTTTTTTTCAGTGCAAGAACTTAGATTCTATAACAACAAGCATTATAAATTACATTAAGATTACAAATCTTATCACAAATTAACGCATTAAATTAGTTGACAAATAAAAAACTCTTACCGAATATGAGAATGCGACATCCGCTTACAAAATTCGTGATATGTCGGGAACGCCATAGTCTAAATGATAATCTCGAGGACCGTGAATAGATATCGTTTTCGGAACGTGATGTGATAAAAACAGAACAATATACAACATAAAGAGAATAAGTAAAGACTAAGAGGGGAACAACTACAAATAATTTAGAAACAAAAAGTGTCGAAAGTCAATTTATAAAAATAAACAGAACGAGAACAAAAAGTAATGAAAAGTAGAAAGATGTACAAGTCAAGTAATAAAATTGTAAAAGAAAAAAAAACTAAAGAACACGAGTAATAAATATAATAAAATGAAATCTGTACAAGTCAAAGTCATAAAATTGTAAAAAAAATGTGAATGGTGAAAAAATTGTAAAAATATTAGTATATGTCATACTTATGTGTTTCGAAAATTACATCTCGTAAGAGGTTAATAAGAATGTCACAATACGAGTGAGAAACGAAAGCGAAAGATAAATGTCAGAAACAGAAGGATAGGAGTGGAGAGAAGGACAGGATAAGACGTTAAGGAGGAGAAATGCGTTCGAGAATCGGAAGATACGCATCAGGGAGAAGTTCGGTATTGCTCTGTTTGTTGAGTTTTTTTGATTGTTTTTTGATATGCAACATTTCAGGTATTGATCTTTTTACAAAAGATGGTTCTTTATCTAAAATTTCTACGTTTTCCCGATCAAAATCGTGGTTATTCTCGATACAATGCTGTAACGTTATGCTCCTCCACCGCACCGCCACTCCGGTCTAAACGCCGAACACAACGCGTAAGACTGAACACGTGCATACGCTCGGCTAATCTTGCCGCGATCACGTGCTACCATGCATGCCACGCGCCGCGTTCGGCAAGCGTTTCCACTCCGGCCGGCCCAACCGCGCGCGCTGATTGGTGCGTCCGACCGCGCAGACCAATATATAAGTCGGCAGTGGGCAGCCAAAGTCAGATCACTCCGAGCCACCGATCTCGCACATACTCCTCTCCTACGCCGGGTATCCTCGACGCTTCCTAGCTTGGGTATTCTTAAACACCTTCTCGGGAACGGGCATTCTTGTTCCAACTATCTCACGGCGGGCATACTCGTCGTTCCTAACGGCTGGGAATACTCGGCCAATCCCATCCACCGTCCGCGACGAGCATACTCGTCGTTTCCGCGGCTGGGTATTTTCGGCCAATAGGAACCATCCGTCCCGCACGTCCGTTCTCGGGGATTCTCGAGACCAACTCCGTCGTCGGGGATATTTGACGCCGTTCTCCGCCTCAATCCGTAAACCTACCCCCACGGGGTGACAACACCCCGCGGGGTAAGACCACTTAGGTCTCTAACGTCAACTACCCTCGCGTATCGCGGAACTGTCCGCTGCACCGCGCGTCGTCGATTCCGCAATCGCGACCAGGCGTCCCGCGGGCCAATCACGGCCCGTTTAACCGCACTTTAATTTCGCCGTTTCACAGCAACTCCGATTATTAACTCCGAGCGCATAGCGCATAATACGAGTCCGTCCGTTAGTTTTCTTTACTTATCCGGATCCATTCTTTTGTTTAAATATTAATTTGTGTAGTGAATTATATTTTGTCCGGCCCAACCAATGTCGTTCATTTACTTTGCGCGGGTCCGATCGTTGTTTAACCGAGCACTCCGATTATTAACTCCGAGCGCATAGCGCATAATATGAGTCCGTCCGTTAGTTTTCTTTAGTTATCCGAATCCGTTCTTTTGTTTAAACATTAGTTTGCGTAGTGAATTATGTTTTTGTCCGGCCCGCTCAATTGTCGTTCATTTACTTTACGCGGGTCCAACCGTTGTTTAATCGAGCACTCCGTTGGTTTATTATTATTTGTGTATTCAAACTATATTTGACAAATATATTTGCACGTTTGTATTTTTGTACCCAAAACACGGAGTTATTATTACTGAAAACCCTGGCACCCGGCGGGTACATCCGAGTAGCCTATCCCGATATTCCGCCGCACCGAAAAGTACCAGCGTTGCATGTTTTGAAATAACCGAGGGAGAACAAGCTTTTCTAATATCTACTTTGTGTTTAGAGACTCTCGTTTTTAACTGACGTTTTGTCTGTTCCACGTAAGAAGACTCGCAATCTCTACAACTGATTTTATAAACTACGTCGTTACACGATAGTCGATCAATATGGTCTTTAGCTGTGGTTATAAACTTATTAAGTTTATATGGAATTGAAAAAGCTACATTGCAGTCATACTTACTAAGGAACGACAAAAATTTCTCAGATATCTTGATGTAAAGAATCGTGAAATACCTTGTCGCATTCTTATTCGCTCTCTCACTGTCATTTTTATGAAAAAGATATTTTGTAAGCGGATGTCGCATTCTCATTTTCGGTAAGAGTTTTTTATTTGTCAACTAATTTAATGCGTTAATTTGTGATGAGATTTGTAATCCTAATGTAATTTATAATGCTTGTTGTTATAGAATCTAAGTTCTTGTACTGAAGAAGACCGTTGATTAAAGGTCGAAACGTTTACATTTATTTGGCATTTGTTTGTTTTTGGCGCACAACACCCAGCACGGCTCCTTAGCTCGTCTTGTTTTATTTGAATTATTATTTATAAGAGCCTTGGAATTGTATTTGTTTCTAATTTTATAATATAATATAATGTAATATAATATAAATATTCTATTTTGATTAGCTGTCAATTAGGTAATCACAACGCCATGTTGTTTCCTTACTTTTTTAAATAATTATAAGAAAGATAAAATGTGCAATTCAACTATTGAGGGAGAAACGCGAGATTGGATAGACGTTTAATAGACATCTATTCGACCGTCTGAAGTAAATCTATAGACGCATTTAGATAATTATCAAAATGTTTTCTTTTAAATCTTTAATATACAGGACTAACAGACATGTCTATTAGACGTGTACAAGATGTTTCATAAACGTGTGCACTAGAAAAGGGACATATATTTCATACATTTCTCATCTACGTATTTAATTAATTAGATGCATTCAGTACTACTGCTTGAAACATTTTTTGCAATAAAAAATATTCTAAAAATTTCCGGAAATTTTCAAACGGTCACCCATCCAAATCGTGACCCCGTGAACCATGCGTAACTTTTGTGATCGCTGCGAATTGATCCCTCGTGATGACCTGTAAACACTTTGTGCTTATAATTGTATATAACTGATAGATCAGATTAAAATATGTCATCAAAAAGATAAAAGATATATAATTAAAACATTTTTATTTTTACTTTATTTAATTTTAAGAAAACGTTTTTTTAACGTTAAAATAAATGCTTTTTTATATAAAAAGGAGACTATACTCATAATAACATTTGTGCAAACGTTTTTGAAAAAATTTTTAAAAACTTTTCTGAAATAATTTTAGAAATATTAACAAAAATTTGTTACTAATTATTTTAATATTTACAAAACATTTTCTGTAAACCTTAAAAGAAAATTTCTTTAGCGTTTAGTAAATGTTTTCTACAAATCATATTTTTTTTGTTTTTATTTAAAAAAACGTTTTTATTAAAAAAAATTATTTTTATTTAAAAAAACATTTTTTTAAGATAAAATAAACGTTTTTTTAATAAAAAAAGGAGGACTATACTCATTATTTTTAATGTTTTCAAAAATGTTTTTTAAATCTTTTTAAAAACATTTTTTATATATTTTTTTCTTGCTTGGATTTTTGTGAAAATCTGTAAAAAACTATAACTTTACAAGTGTTTATACAAATAATATAATTTAATTATGTATGTTTCATTGTTTGATAACATATATGGACCTGATCTATCAGTGAAATATATGTGTTAACACAAAATGTTTACAGATAGTCCTAATAATTCTCGAAACGCAACTATAATTGACTCTCTGTCCTATGTTGTGTGAATATTAGGTTCTTTTATGTCTAATAACACAATAATACAAAATCACATGCTGTCTAAATTTAATATCTCTAAACGTTACTTTAGACGTAGATGTCTCCGACGTCTTATAGACGTCTATCCGATCTCGCATTTCTCCCTGGGTACAGTTACAGTTTCTGTAGTGTAAACATAATGGTAATAATTCATGCATTATAAAGCTATAATATTTATGAGTTAAGGGGACATACTATATATACCCAGGAGGCTAAAAAATGGCAATTTCCTGGAATTTTTTTTTTGAAACTGTTGGAATTGTTAAAGTGTGGTTTTTTTTTAGTTAAAAATATACATTTTGAAGAAACTTTATAATTTCTTTTTATTAATGAATTGCGCAAAATGTCGGAGATATGATGTCGTAAAGAGGCAGCGTTGAAAAAATCTTCTAAAACGGTACTAGGTGTACCTTCGCCAAAAATCAACTAAAACAAAAAATATTCATGGAATGTTAAAATATATAATAACATTTTTAGCGTATCGTAGACAATTTCAAAAATGTCAATTTTTGACAAAATGACGGGCGTTTAAATTTAACGTTGCAATTTTTAAGACAAAATCCGTTTGATCCTTTACCCCTCCCAAAGAACTATGAGTCCTAAAAAAATCTCTATGATATGCGATAGATAATTATGTGTATAATAGCAACTATAAATTTCAAGCAAATCGGTTTAGTGGTTGTCGAGATATTTCTGGTACATTTTGAAAAATGTTGTTTCGAAAAAAACGCGTTTAAATATTCAACATATGTTTTTAATAATAGAACATGAAATTTTTTAACTTACATAGAGTCGCCAATTCCAGGCCCATAATAAAAGTCCTCTGCAGTAAATGCAAAGCACATATCGTCTAAATTTTGTTGTCGGCAACGTATTTGCGCTTCTTTCGTCTGTTCCTGCGCACGTATCTCCGCTTGCGTTATGCGGCGATCATCTTCGCGCGCAGCGGGCGCGATTGGTGTGCATTCGGTCCGAGAGAAATGCCCATAATGTTCATTATTCGTAATATTGAAGTTATACCATCGTTGAATATGCAAGCAGCTATGTATGCAGCAGTTTCTATTGTAATAGCAACGCTGTGCATTGTTTTTGAGGCTGTTTTCCAAATTATGTTGTTAAAATTTTTATTGCTTTTGTAAGTATAGCCACCAACACAGCGCTTCAATAATGCATCTTTACTGAGATATTAGACACAAAACCGAAGGGACGGGCTGTGGTCCAACCATAATATCTCAACGGCGCGCCAATGTGCTATCAGGGCTATATCTTCGTCATTTTTCGGAATTGTGACTTAAAATTTTCATCAGACATTCCCGAAATATTAAACATTATAAATATGTAATAATCAAAAAATCGATTTTTTTACTTTCCTGGGTGTATATGTCCCTTTAAGCATTCTACTAATGTAAATATTTAAAATTATGTATAAATTTTATCTGATTAAGCCTAACTTTCATGGAAAAATATCTTCAGAAAAAAGAATGGTAAATGTTCACCACAGGGGAGCATCCTCTGACGACCGTGACCTTGACCTTGTTATCAATGGGAAGGTACTGACAATTTGTAACAAATCAAACAAAATTTTGAAAAATTTTTGAAAAATCAATTACACTTAAACATTAACAAAAATATTTTATAAACTTGTTTTCAATGCAAATTTCGATTATAAAAAAAAATAAAAATAACGTACGTCTTGATAGTCTACATCTCGATAGCCTACGTCTCTTTAGCGCATTTTTTACTTCATGGGTTATTGGGACGTGCGCTAAAGAGACGTGAGCTATCGAGACGTGCTCTATAGAGACATGGGCTATTGAGACGTGCGCTATAGAGACGTGGGCTCTCGAGACGTGCGCTATAGAGACGTGGGCTATAGAGACGTAGGCTATCGAGACGTGCGTTATTGACCAGATGTGCGTTTTTCTTCGTGGGTTATCGGCACGTGTGCTATAGATACATGAATTATTTTAAATTTGACGTGTGCTACTGAGACGTGTGTGATCGGGCAGGTGTGTGTTTTACTTCGTGGACATGTGCTAAAGAAACGTGAGTTATCGGAAATTATTTTAAATTTGACATGTGCTATCGGGACGTGCGTATTTTACAACATACGTTATCAAGTAGGTGTGCATTTTAATTTGTGCGTTATTGGGCAGCTGCGCATTCTATTTCGTGCGTTATCGGGACGTGTGCTAAAGAGACCTGGGTTATCGGGAATTATTTTAAATTTGACATGTGCTATCGGGACGTGGGCTATTGCACCGTGCGCTATCGGATCCCGGCCAATGGAGACAAGATAGGAAAGCACGAAATGATAATCACCAAGCGCATCCACCATCTTGCCTCATGGAATATTATTAAAGGCGTTGGTGATATCCAAGGATACCGCCAACGCCACCTCCCCGTCCCCCGTGATAGACTCCGAGAGAAATTGCACTTGTGGAATTGCATCTACCGTAGATCTTGCCTCTCAGAAGTCATACTAGCCGGGGGACAAATTGGTACTTTCCCGGGACAGGTGCTGAATGATGTGGTTCGCGATGATACGCTCAAATATCTTGCCCGTATCATCCAGCATGCACAAAGATCTATATGCGGAGGGACACTCCGCTGGCTTGCCCTCCTTTTTGAGGAGGACAAGCCTGACCCTCTTCCACCTCCTGGGAAATGTTTCTTCCCGGAGGTACTTTGTGTACAGGCCACGAAATGCCTCCCCCACGATAGGGGTCGCCCGGGCCCAGACTTTGGCGTAAATTCCGTCCGACCTGGGCGCCCTCGTTCTAAAATGATGCCGCGGCCATTGCATCGTTGGAGATCCCTAGCTCCTCTCTCGTTCTCTACCGCTCTTCTTCGCCCTCCCTCACTCTCCCTCCCTCTCTATCGTTTTCTTACGTTTTCTACCGCTGTCCTTTGCCCTCTACCTCTTTCTCTCTCTCTCCCCCTCTATTGCTCTCCCTCACTTTCTACCGTTCGCCCTTACTTTCTTTCGCTTTCCCCCACTCTCTCTCGTTTTCTACCACTCTTCTTCGCCCTCCCTCGCTCTCCTTCACTCTCCCTCCCACTCTATCGCTTTCCTACGCTCTCCTACGCTTTTTACCGTTCTTTCTCGCTCTCTACCGCTCTCCTTCGTCCTCTACTGCTCTCTCTCGCCCTCTTCTGTTCTCCCTCGCTTTCTATCGTTCGTCTTTGCTTTTTTTCGCTCTCCCCCGCTCTCTCTTCTTCTCTACCGCTCTCCTTTGCCCTCCCCCGCTCTCCTTCACTCTCCGTCCTTCTCTATTGCTTTCCTACGCTCTCCACCGCTCTTCCTCGCTCTCTACCGCTTTTCTTTGCCCTTTACCGCTTTTTCTTGCCCTTTACTGCTCTCCCTCGCTTTTTACCGTTCGCCCTTGCTTTTTTTGCTCTCCCTCGCTCTTTCTTGTTCTTTGCCGTTTTTTTCCCCCACACTCGCTCTCCTTCACTCTCCCTCCCTCTCTATCGCTTTTCTACGCTCTCTACCACTTTTCTTTGCTCTTTCTTGTTCTTCATCGCTCTCCGCTCTTCCACGCCCTTATCCCTTGCTCTTTATCACTCTCCCTTGCTTTCTTTTTCGCCGTCTGCTCTCCTCCGCTCTCTATTGCTCTCCCTCGCTCTCTACCGCACTTTTTTGTTCTTTCTTTTTCCTTGAGTCCAGATAATTACTTTTGCGACTGTTTACAAAATATATACATTTTCTTTTGTGTCTATATAACTTTACTATGTCTATGATATATTATTACTGTAACAAAATATTTAGCAAAAATTCGTAAGATATCACATATCGTTTTGTGATTTGTTCATGATTTCTTAAAATAGACCAGTAGAGGTATCTCTACTACATAATTTTAGCATAGACTTCCAAGCATATAAGATTATTAGATTTCAATAACAACTAAACCGATCAAGTTTAAGTAATTTGAAACAATAGCTTGGATAAAATGGCATTATAAAAGTTTTCTTATTTTTTCTTTTTGTACCGTACGTGTAGTTTTTATTTATACAGATAGAAAAACTCACTTAAAAAAATATTAAAAATGTAAAAAGACCCCTAAGTATATTTTTTTGTAATATTATTAATGTAACAAAATTCTTAGCAAAAATTTGTGAAATCCACCTAAAAAACAATTAAAAATTAAAAAAAACCGTTAAATATATTTTTTTGCAATATATTATTGAGGTAAAAAAATTCTTTGCAAAAATTCGTGAAATCCGCCTAAAAAAGACATTAAAAATGTAAAAAAAGCGTTAACTATATTTTTTTGCAATATATTATTAAGGTAACAAAATTCTTTGCAAAAACTCATGAAATCCGATGGTCAATCGCAACGTGGTCAAAAGATTCCCATCCCATCGGTAATAAATATCCTTTGAATATTTTTTATTTCACTTCTTTTTGATGGTATTATATTTGATTTTATTTATCGCAATTTTAGTTTGGTTTAATTTGGTTTTTTATTTAAAAAAATATACTTGACGCTTTTTTTACATTTTTAATGTTTTTTTTAGGCGGATTTCACGAATTTTTGCAAAGAATTTTGTTACCTTAATAATATATTGTAAAAAAATATACTTAACGCTTTTTTTACATTTTTAATGTCTTTTTTAGGTATATTTATTCTGTACATAAAATATTTTTTGAAAAAATATTACTTTTCTTTGACTTAACAATAATATTATTTTTTCCAATAATCTTATTGTTTTCTCTAACTAATATTTTTTCTTCAAACATTTTTATAATGTTGAACATGTAACAATATTTTATACAAATATTTTTTACTTTCAATATCTTTCATTAAAATACTAATTTATATCTAATTATACGAGATATAAGAAACGTGAAGTATTAATCAAGTATATACCTAAAAAATGTTATTTTTATTTATTTCTGATATCTTTTTAACATTCTGTATTCTAACAAGAGATTTAGATTTTAGAACATTAAACAGATATCACAATTAAATTGATATTAAAGAAAATATATTTTGGTTTTTATATTAGTACTCATTTTTATAAGCTTTATATGCGTTTTTAGTGGAAACTTGAATATGATAAAGCGATGTAATGTACAAAGTTTAAATAATGTTATTCAGTCAAAAAATATGACTAATGCAACAAAACAATCCAATTTTTATTGAATAAAATAATCTTTGTATCAAATACTATTATTTTCAATGAAACAAATATACTACCACTCAAAACTTTGGCACAATTTAATTATTTTACATAAAATTATATTTTTTTCACAGATACCATTATTTTATTGAAAATATCGATATTTATAAGCATTAATATTTTCAATAAATAATATTTGTATTCATAAGTATCGATATTTTAAGTAAAATAATTGTAATTGTAAGAAAAATATAAATTTTATTTAAAAATTATACTGCACTCCAAATTTTTGAACAGTAATGCATAGATCAAACAAACATATATACTGTAAAAATGTAAAGAAACGTTTTTCTCTGTATATCTTTATATTGAATTCCATTTGATAGAAAAATATTAAGTGTTACTTTTTGTTTCAGAATTAACTAATAAAGTTGTTGATACATAAATTGCATAAAAAAGAATAATCTGAAATGTTAGATTCACGCTCAAGTTCTAATGCTAATAGGGATGACACAAAATGTGCATATTGTGCTTTGCTGCTCTGGAGAACAGGACGACGCCAAAAAGTTGTGCAAAATGATGATGAATCATTTAATTATAGTAATAAGATCAAAAAACCTATACAAATTGGTGACATTTTGTGTGCTCGATGTCGACTAATTATCTATAGGAAGAAAACGAGAGATAAAGAGGATGATATACAATCTCTATCAACATCAACAGTTCTTCAACCATTTGCAAATGTTCTTGAATTTCCGGAAGCTGACAATAAAAAAACTACTAAATGTTTATCAATTAAAAAAATACAACCTGAAACTTTATCATTTTCATTACAATTATCTATCAGCCGCTTACAATCATTGTTGGCTCAAAATCATCTAGTAATGATCCAACATTTGTTCCTCGATTAAATGAAAAAGAAACTGAAGTTCTAGAAATACCTTTTCAGCGAGTTGTAGCGTTGCATAAGTACTGTTTTCTTTGCAGTTCCTCAACGGAAATCATTAATGTGCCATTTTAAAGCCCGAATACAAGTCTTTCAAAAAAAAAGAATTTTTATTCCTAAGGGAAATCGGTGTTGTTCTACACACATCATATAAAAAGAGTTTTCAAGGACGAATTAAATAATATAAAAATACATTTAAATCTCAGTACAATAGAAGTATCAGATTTTATGAATTTTGTCAACCAGTTGTCTGACAACTGTAATCATGAATTAAAAAATGCAGTTGGAGTTGGTTCTTTATCTGATGAACGCTTAAAAACATTCACTGATCTTACATGGAAAAATTTTAATAAATTATGTGGCATGATGACATCAATGAGAAATTCAAAAACTCGAACTGTTTTGCAAGCTTTAGTAGTTTTTTTTATATTCAAATTAAGAATTGATAGTTTAAACAATGTGATTAAAGCTGTTCCTGGACTCGATTATGCGCAACAAGTCTCTGATTACTGTGAAAAAGTCATGAATATTCATTTGAAAAAGATATTTTATCAAATTAATTTGGCTATTCCAGTTTATCTCGCAAAGAACTCATCAATAATCAAACATCCGAGATAACTAAAAAGCTATATATAAGCTGAATGATCAATTGGTACTAATATTTGATGACACATATGTTCGTCATGAAAAAAGTACCAACAATAATTATCAACAAAAATCATACTTTAGACTCTAAACAGAAAAAACTACTATTGTGTAAACTATTTACTACTTGCACAACGAATGGTTATATTGTTGAAATGGTAGAACCTTTTTATGCTACTAAAAACATTGCGAAAATAATGAAAGTACTGCTAAATAATCACAATGGTCAAAAAATTATGAAAGCAGGTAATATTTGTGTAGTTGATAAAGAGTTTCGAGATGTCGTGAAACATCTAGAAGAACGAGGCTATAAAGTGTTTATGCTTTAAAAGGAAAACGGATAATCGAGTCCAGCTTTAAAAGGAAAACGAGCACAATTAAAAACTGAAGAATCAAATGACTCTTGGTGGGTTACTAAAATCCGTTGGGTTCTTGAAGGAATTCATGGGATTCTTGGGCAGAAGTACCAACTTTTTCACCACACTTTGGATAATAAACTCCTTCCAAAAATTTGGCTATTTTTCAGAATCGCTTATTTTTTAAACAATACTTTCGGAAAGAGACTACAATCTGATTTTGAAGCTTCGAA
The DNA here is from genome assembly GCF_016802725.1 of Solenopsis invicta. Taxonomy (NCBI): domain Eukaryota; kingdom Metazoa; phylum Arthropoda; class Insecta; order Hymenoptera; family Formicidae; genus Solenopsis; species Solenopsis invicta. The sequence continues at coordinate 13,670,621 of NC_052667.1, forward strand.
TGAAATTATGCAGCAAATGAAGTCTTGACGAAATCTAGAAAATTTGTTGTCTGAAGAAGTAGAAACAGAACATTGAAACCAACAAATAACTCAATTTTAGCAATTGACATTAGCCAATTTACTGGATTTTCCTGAAATAACGGAAAGAGATTTGAAAATTCTTTTCACTGAATCATACCAATTATCACAAACGGTATCCCACGTAATAGAAATGATGAATGAGTCAGGAAAAATCATTTTGTATTATCTGAAAGCATCAGAAAATCAAAATAACGCAATAATAAAAATTCTTGTGAAATCCAGACATATAAATAGCAAAACTTACATATGTTACATTGATTACATTTGTCATTCTGTAAGCTACTCTGGTATACAACGTTATATATGTGTTTGTCCTAATGGTAAATGCACAGTTGGATCTTGTTCTCACATTGCTGCAATGATATACTATTCATCCCATGCTCGATACCTATCGAAAATAATAAAGGCAAAATTCTATCTAATATGTACACTGCAGAAGAAGTACTTAACAACGATAGCGATGAGAATTAAACATGTTTATTTGTTTTAAAAATAAATAAATGTCATTAATTGTGGATCAAACTAACTGCTTTTCGATCTAGTGATTTATGAAATAAAAACCTTATGTTACAGAATTATAAAAATTGAAAACTTTAACTATCACTAATTTCAAATTGTGATCAGCAAAACATTTCAGTATAGAATTTTATAGACAAATAAAACGTTAAAGAACTAATAAAAACAATTTACCTACTTATTTTTCCTTAAACTAACAGAAAAATGTTATTCTAAATTTTTCTATTATAGCCCATCATTTGATGAAAAAAAATCTGATAAAAATATATGTTGTAGGTATTGGAAACAGAGATCATATGTAATTTTTTCAAGGTGGTCAATTAACGCAATCAGAGTGGAAAAAATGTTTAGAAGTTGCTTTCATTTTTATATAATTGAAATTTGCTTCGAAAATAAATGTATAAAATATTTTTATTAATGTCTAACAAGCAAGCCTACCCAAGTGTTACACTCCATTTTAATGAGCTTTGAATATGTTGTATTCTAGGTCAAAATTGGAGACACATATTTTTTTATATGAGCCCATACGCACTTTTAGGGGGTGAAACACTCCTTTGAAAAAATCGATTTTTTTCTTTTGAAGCGTATATCGTCGAAAATATAAGAGATAGAGAAAAATGTTTTAAATGAAAGTTGTATGGCTTGAAAAGTACTTTATAAAAGTGATAAAAGTAATTTTTTTTTAATTTTTTTGTATACTTTTTCCTACCACATATCTACTTTTTCCAAAATTTTTATTTTTTTTATACGCAAAATAAAGATTATTTTATTACAAATTCAACGATATAAGATAAAGTTATGTTCCAATATTTCCATGTTCCCAAAATATTTAAAAACCTCTCTATATGCATGGTCTGCGCACCCGTTCGTGCGCTACGGAAGTGTCCCCCTCCGATTTTGACGAGTCTTTAATATGTTGAGGTACAGATAAAAATATGGAACACCTATTTTTATATACGAGTTTATATGGCTATCAAAATAGTGAAACACGCTCTTGAAATAAATCGATTTTTTAATTTCTGAGGTTGAAACGGTAAAAGATATAAAAAAAAGTTTTAAGTAAAAGTTTTATAAATTTTAATGTATTTTATAATTGCTCAGATTTTTCTGAAATGTCATTTTTCTCGGAATTCCCCTCCACTTCTAAATTTCTGCAAAATTTAAAATTTATCTTATATTAAAACTTATAGCATATTTAACAACACATTTAAACATGTATGATAAAGTTATAGTCCAAAAACACATTTTTTTAGAAATAAACTAAAAATATCTATATCGCTATACACGCGCCCCATCTAGATCCGTTTTATGGCATCTATTGTTAATATTTTTTTTTATTTGATTGACTATAAGACTTTTTTGTATTATTATATTTTTATATGCTTTTTTAGGTTTAATTTTATTGTTTATTTATTTTTTTTTATTTTCTGATTTATTATCTATTTATTTTTTTATTGTTGAAAATCTGTACAATAATAAAGACGCCCAAAATTTGTGGTGTCTAAAAATGTATATGCTTTGATTTTGTACACCAAGCACATTTAAAAACTGTTATATTATGACAGGAGTCACAAATAGGATCACAGGGATATACAATAGGAAAACTTTTAAAACAAAAATTTACAGGTTTCTCACATTTAGGAGATTTCTCTTTAATGTCCCATTCTTGTACCATGCATATCTAAAAAGATTTACAAATCTGAGAGATGAAAATTTATTATGAATAAGAGATTGAATTTTTAAAATATTATTTCTGATATACAAATTTATATCATAATTATTATAATATAATACAATTATATCTGAAAAATGTTTAAATAAATTTTTCCACGGTCTAAATGTATAAACATCTAATGGCTGATAAATAAATAAATAAACAAATAAAATAAAAAAATAAAAAATAAATAACTAAATAAAAAAAATAAATCTTTTTTTTATCTGAAAAAATCCATGTTAAATCGATAGTCGCAGTCCCTCAAAGTTTATTGTTGACGCTTTTCCGTAATGCTGATTGGTTCTCTTGATGTGCTTACTTTGCGAGCTGCTGTCATCGCGGAGATTATGTTTTGACAGTTAGTAGACATAACTGTTACATACATCACGGGGTTAATGGTGTAATAATAATGTGTTGGTTCTGTTTCCTGCGTCGATGAAGACTTTTCTTTTCCGTTTGGACGACTTCACGATTATTTTAGATAAGTCTTATTAAACGTTTATGTTTATGGTTATAATATCATTATAAAGAATTGATACTTTGTGTTATATTTCATTTTCAGCAATTTTGTTTAATATTATTACAATATTGCTATTAAAATGTTATTAAGAAAAAAGTAATGAAATAATGTAAAAAGGAAGAAAGGAAGGAGGTTGAATCGAAGGAGTGTAAAATAGTAATAAAACAGAAAAGAGAAAGGAATTATAGAAAGTGGAGAAGGTAAAGATTTAAGAAATTAAGAATGTAATTGAATACGCTTTGAAAGTTTTTTTTTTAATAACGAGTGAATATTATATATTTTGCAATTTTCTGTTATTAAAATAAAATTTTCATTAATCCTTTCTAGACTGTAGGTACACATGTGTACCATCACTTATAAAAACCGTCTTGAAATGGTTAGTTGAACATTATCTCTTTCAGTAAAAAGTTTAAAAAATGTGCGACGAAGATAAAGTAAAGAAGAGGAATGAATACTTGTTTAATATTATTATAATATTGCTATTAAAATGTTATTAAAAGAAGAGTAATGAAATAATGTAAAAAGGAAGGAAAGAAGGCGGTTGAATCGAAGGAGTGTAAAATGATAATAAAATAGAAAGAAGAAATGAATTAAAAAAAGCGGAGAAGGTAAAAATTTAAGAAATTAAAAATGTAATTGAACATGTGTTTGAAAGTTTTTTTTTAATAACGGGTGAATATCATATAATATTTATAATTTTCTGTTATTAAAATAAAATTTTTTTTAAGGATGTTCTGGTTATACAATCCCAGACAAAAGTTGCTTAAATTTGAGCGTCTGCGATATAACAACGTGACTGCAACCAAAGGGAAACTTGTAATTAGCAAGTATTTTTCCTTTTGTGCAAAGAATGCATTGCTATCTGGGTAACTTAAGACATACACCATATGTACTCGTATCATGTATAGGACTTAAATAATGTCAGTTAACGTGATATTTGGCATTACAAATAAATACATATATTTGTATATTTTGCAATTTTTGCGATCGTCGACAAAAAACTTTTGCACGTAAATTTTACCAGAAATTAACTGCAAGAAATGAAAAAACTAGACGTATATTGATTACATTTAATGCAATTTAATGTATATCAGATATCAAATAGAACTTAAAAATCCATAAGATATTTAAATAAATACCATTAACATAATATTTGCTCTTCTATCACTTTATACAAGTCAAAGTAGAATGTGGTCATATGGTTATGTAGCCTGTTCAAAAATTTGACATTTACTGAAATTTCGCGTCGTTTTATCATTGATATCTTAACAACGAGTTAGTAAATCGTTATAAATTTTTTTTAGAAATATTGCTCAATATTTTATTTAATCATAAACAAAATTTCAGAATATTGGCAATGTTGTTTCTTTATAATTTTGTTGATATAAGTGGAAATGTACTGCTACACCATAAGAATACATGCCAAATTTAAAGTTGAATAACTCGTAAACCAGTTAGAGGATCAAATTCAAATTTTAAACACGTGTTCCGATAATAAATAGAAACGATTACAAAATTTTCAAGGCATTGTCAATGTTAGACATTACCGCCAGTACATCCTTAATAAAACATTATCTCTTTTAGTAAAAAGTTTAAAAAATGTGCGACAAAGGTAAAAAAAATAGGAATGAAGAAATGTAAGAAGGAAGAAAGAAAAGAGGAAGAATGAAGGAGTGTAAAATAGGCAATAAATAGAAAGTAAACAGGAATTAAAGATCGCGAAGGAAGTTAGGAATTTAGAATAGAAAGGATGAAAGAAATTAAGCGTGCAAATGAACACGGGTTTGAAGATCTTTTTAAATAATAGATAAATGTCACATAATATTTTGACATTTTGTGTTTTAGGAACTAAAAATTTTTTTAATAAAACATTAATTTTTTTTAGTGAAGAATTTAGGAATTTAGAATAGAAAAAATGAAAGAAATTAAGCGTGTAAATAAACATGGGTTTGCAGATTTTTTAAAATAATGGATAAATATCACATGATATTTTGACATTTTATGTTCTAAGAATGAAAATATCTTTCCTTTGAACATTATCTCTTTTGGTAAGGATTTTCAAAAATGTGCAATAAAGTAAAAAAAGAAGAGAAATTTATTAATTTAAGAAAGGAGGGAGAGGGAAGAATCGAAGAAATATAAAATGAGAATAAAATAAAAAGGCGAAAGGAATTTAAGAAGGTAGAGAACGTAAATACTTTTAAATCCTGAATATCTCAGGTAATATTTTAACATTTTGTGTCGTTAAAATGAAAACTTCTCCAATAGAACATTATCTGTTAATAAAGTTTTTTAAAAATGTAAAGTGAAGATATAGAATAAAACAGGAATAAAATAATATAAAAAGGAAAGATTAAAGAAGTGTAGAATGGAAATAAAATTAAATGGAGAAAAGAACTGAAGATGTTGGAGAAAGTAAAGATTTTAAAATAAAGTATAAATGGAGTTAAGACATCAATTGAATACCAGATTAAAGGTTTTTTTTTAACATGAGTGAATATTACATGATATTATACTTTGTGTTATAAAAATAAAAGTTTTTTTAATGGAATATTATGTATTTTAGCAAAATTTTTTAAAAATTTAAAATAATAAAGAAAATAAAGGAATAGAATAATATGAAAAAGAAGGGAGGGAGGAGGAAGGATCGAAGGAATGTAAAATGGAAATAAAATTGAAAGAAGAAAGGAATTGAAGGTAAAGATTGGAGAAGGTGAAGATTTTTAAATAAAAGATGAATAAAATTAAGACAGCAGTTAAATACCAGTTTAATGGTTCTTTTTCAAAATGGGCAAATATTACATGATATTTTAATGTTTTGTTTCATGAAAATAAAAATTTCTGAAATAAAATTTTAACTTTTTTAGTAAATCTTTTCAAAATGTGAAATAACGATAAAGAAAAGAAGAGGAATAAAATAATACAAAATGAAAGGTAGGAAGAAGGTAGGATTGAAGGAGTGTAAAATGGAAATAAAGTTCAATGGAGAAAGGAATTGAAGGTGTTGGAGAAGGTACAAGTTTTTAAATAAAGAATGAATAAGTCAAGATATCAATTAAAAACCACTTTGAAGTTTATTTTAATAATGTGCAATATTACATGATATTTTGATATTATGTGTCATAAAAATAAAAATGCCTCTAATAAAATATTATATATTTTAGTAAGATTTTTTAAAAATGTGTGAAATGAAGATATATATAAAAAAAGAGGAATAGAATAATATAAAAAGAAAGGATCGAAAGAGTGTAGAACGGAAATATAATTGATTGGAGATAGGAATTAAAGATGTTGTAGAAGATTAAGATTTTTGAATAGAATAATATGAAAAAAAAGGAAGAAGAGTGGAAAGGTCATAATAGTTTAAAATGGAAATAAAATTGAAAGAAAAAATGAATTGAAGATGTTGGAGAAGGTAAAAATTTTTAAATAAAAGATAAATAAAGTAACATGAATTAAACACTAGATTAAAAGTTTTTTTTAATAATGGGCGACTAATACGTGATATTTTGATATTTTGTGTTATAAAAATAAAAATGCCTCTAATAAAATATTATATATTATAGTAAAGTTTTTTAAAAATGTGTGAAATGAAGATATAGAAAAAAGTAGAATAGAATAATATGAAAAGAAAGAATCGAAAGAGTGTAGAACGGAAATATAATTGAATGAAGATAGGAATTAAAGATGTTGTACAAGGTTAAGATTTTTGAATAAAATAATATGAAAATGAAGGAAGAAAAGCGGAAAGATCATAATAGTTTAAATAAAATTGAAAGGAAAAGTGAATTGAAGGTGTTGGAGAAGGTAAAAATTTTTAAACAAAAGACAAATAAAGTAACATCAATTAAATACTAGATTAAAAGTTTTTTTTTAATAATGGGCGATTATTACGTGATATTTTGACATTTTGTGTCATAAAAATAAAAATGCTTCTAATAAAATATTATATATTTTAGTAAAGTTTTTTAAAAATGTGTGAAATGAAGATATAGAAAGAAAAGGAATAGAATAATACAAAAAAAAAGGATTGAAGAAGTGTAGAATGGAAATAAAATTAAATGGAAAAAAGAATCCAAGGTGTTGTAGAAGGTACAGATTTTTGAATAAAATAATATAAAAAAGAAAAAATGAAAAAAGAAGGATTAAAAAGTTTAGAATAGAAATAAAATTGAAAGGAGAAATAAATTGAAGGTGTTGCAGAAAGTAAAGGTTTTTAAATAAAGAATGAATAAAGTAGAGACATCAATTAAACACCAAATAAAAAGTTTTTTTTAATAATGAGCGAATATTACATGATATTTTGATATTTTGTGTCATGAAAATAAAAATTTTTGTAATAAATTATTATGTAGTTTAGTAAGGCTTTTTAAAAATGTGAAACAAAGAAATATAGAAAGAAGAAAAATAGAATAATATAAAACAATTGGATCAAAGAGGTGTAGAATAAAAATAAAACTGAATGGAGAAAAGAATTTAAGATATTGTAGAAGGTAAAAATTTTTGAATAGAATAATATAAAAACGAAGGAAGGAAGGAAGTAGGATCAAAAGAGTTTAGAATGGAAATAAAATTGAAAAGAGAAATGAATTGAAGGAATTGCAAAAGGTAAAAATTTTGAAATAAAGGATGAATAAAATAAAGACATCAATTAAAAATAATTTGACACTAACTTAAAAATTTTTTTAATAATGCACAAATATTACATAATATTTTGATATTTTGTGTCATGAAAATAAAAATTTCTTTAATAAATTATGTATTTTAGTAAAGTTTTTTTAAAAATGTGAAATGAAAATATAGAAAAAAAAGAGGGATAGAATAATAGAAGAGGGTAGAAAGGTAAAAGGAAGAATCAAAGGAGTGTAAAATGGAAATAAAATTAAAAGAAGAAAGGAATTGAAGTTGTTGGAGAAGGTAAAAGTTTTTGAATAAAATATAAAAAGGAAGGAAGATAGGAGGAACGATGAAAGGAATTTAGAATTGAAATAAAATTGAAAGGAGGAAAGTGTTGGAGGAGATAAAGATTTTTGAATAAAATAATATAAAAAGGAAGGTAGGAAGGAAAAAAGAAAGATCGAAGGAGTACAGAATGAAAATAAAATTCAAAAGAAAAAGTAATTGAAGATGTTTGAGAAGGTAGAGATTTTTTAATAAAATATGAATAAAAATAAAGACATCAATTGAACACCAGTTTAAAAGTTCTCTTCTAATAATGTTACATGATATTTTGATACTTTGTGTCATAAAAATAAAAATTTCTTTAATATAATTTTATCTATGTTATCTGTTTCTTTTATTTTGACAGATTGTTTAATTTATTACGTGTATCACGGATCCTGCAATATAGACTCTAACCCAACATGTTTTACGTGGATCGTATTTCCAGTTATTATTCCCATATAATCTTCTCAAGTTGGTCATTCATTTTAAATTATTTATGCCTGTTTATATGAACAACACAAAGATCTCTTTAAAACTTCTGTAGTAATTATCTTCTTAAATATTTAAAGATACAATTAATATTTAATATTTTAAAATATTAAAATTATTAAAAAAAGTTTGTAAATAATAAGATGCAAGCACACAAATGTATTAATAAAATTCTATTATAGCTCAATGAGTTCCAAAAACACAAAGATATAAATGGTGAATTTATAAAATCTAATTAAAGAGAAGTTCAACCTCTTTAAAGACGACAAATATTTTTATCTGTATCTTAGAAAAAATTAATATGCTATTTTAACTTGCTTAAATTAATTAAAATTTTATAAATTTGTAATTTTTGTACAACACTCAATATATGTGAAATAAAATAATCTTTGAATACCTATATTATATAGAAGTAAAGATTTGTGAATAAAAAACAAAAGAAATTAAAAATACAATTGAACCTAAGTTTGAGGATTTTTTAAATAATAAATGAATATCATATCACATGTTATGAGGCTTTGTGTTATAGAAATGAAAATTTCTTTTATGAAACATTATCTCTTTTAGTAAAGATTTTAAAATATGTGCAATGAGGGTAGAAAAACGGAGAAACATGAAATAATGTAAGAAGGAAGGAGAAAGAATTGTGAGAGTGTAAAATAAATAAAAATGTAAAGCAGAAAAGAATTAAAGAAGGTGGAGAAGGTAAAGTTTTAAATAAAGTACAAAAGAAATTAGGAATATAATTGTACACAAATTTAAAGGTTTCTTTAATAATGAATGCATATTATGGTATATTGACATTTCTTTTAAAAATTACTATTTTATTAATCGAATATTATCTATTTTAGTAAAAACTTTAAGAAATGTGTGAAATAATGTATGAAAGAAGAAAGAAGAATTGTGAGAGTGTAAAATAGGAGAAAAGTAGAAAGTAGAAAGGATTTAAAGACTGAGAATGTAAAAATTTTTAAATAAAGGACAAAAAGAATTAAAAATGCAATTAAACACGAGTTTGAAGATTTTTTTAATGACCACGTATATCTCAGAAAATAAAATTTCAGAGGTAAACTTTTCATTATGATATCTCCGTCCGTAGAATACGGACAGAAAAAATAAAAACATTTTCATTATAGAACTTCATCCACCGTTTGAGAGTATTTAGAACTTAATCGATTCAGAAGTTATTGAGATATGATAATCTCGTGTGCTTGGAAGTTGATGAATCGTGTATAATATTTGTTTTTAAAAATGCAATCGTATCACATGCTAACAAGGGGAGCACCAGACATTGTCCCCTCCGATTTCGTTGAACTTTATATATGTTATAAACCTATCCTCCCACTAATTCATCCTAAAGTAATAGGACCCGCCTCTCAAGCATTAGCGAGAAAAACGCGTTTAAAGATTTACGTGTGCGTAATGTACCGTGTAGTAAGAACAGATTGACACCTAAGCAGCGCAGCCTAGTCGGTAAGGCGCCTGACTACAATGCTGCATATTACTGGTTCGAATCTCACTTTTTTTATTTTTCTTTTTTTTAATTTCCTTGCAACGTACTATTGTGTGTGGTGTATGTTTTTAAATATTTAGCCTATAAAATAACTGTTTTAATTATACAATTAATTATATTTCAGAAATTATAAAATTCATCTATTTATTAATGTTTTTAAGATTTTGTGAATAAAAAATAATATGATTTTATTATATAATTTTAGAATGTGTTAATAAAATATTATTAATTATATGTTGAAATTTATTTTCTATTCAATTAAACAAATTTCAAATTATTTTTGCCACGATTTTTCTTCTTGTCGCAACAAATTTCAGCTACACAGACAGTCCCTTTTGGCAAGGATATCTGTGTAGTTATACGCGCGCTACCTGAGAACTTGTTTTCTTTGTAACACTATAAGGTCGTTTAAACGGTTTTGAGACCGTTGGGTTCATTCGAGCAGTAGCTAGCGTTCAGAGCATACCGTGTGTAAATTGCAGTGCGAATATATCATTTATAAAAATGCAAGAACCAACAAGTTCCAGTGCAGAAGAAAATATTTCAAGCCCGGAATCTCCGCCGAATGAAAATGAAGTAATGAAAAATAACCTAACAAACGCTCTTATTTATTGCAAGAGTTTATTAGTAGCAGAAAATCTGCTAACTAATACTCACAAAACCTTAAAAACATTAATAAATAGATGAATTTTATAATTTCTGAAATATAATTAATTGTATAATTAAAACAGTTATTTTATAGGCTAAATATTTAAAAACATACACCACACACAATAGTACGTTGCAAGGAAATAAAAAAAAAAAATGAAAAAAGTAAGATTCGAACCAGTAATATGCAGCATTGTAGTCAGGCGCCTTACCGACTAGGCTACGCTGCTTAGGTGTCAATCTGTTCTTACTACACGGTACATTACGCACACGTAAATCTTTAAACGCGTTTTTCTCGCGAATGCTTGAGAGGCGGGTCCTATTACTTTAGGATGAATTAGTAGGAGAATAGGTTTATAACATATATAAAGTTCAACGAAATCGGAGGGGACAATGTCTGGTGCTTGTAAGTATAAATGTTATTGTATATTAAATAATTATAAAATAAATAATTACAACATGTTTAAATTTTGTTTTGTGTAGATTTTGGTTATATAAACAACATAAAAGAGTTGTACATACGGGTATCTATTACAAGATTGTGATATTAACGAATACTGTTAATGATAATTTTATAGACATTTACCCTATCAGGAAACTTTTAAATGTTCTTTAAATATTTAAAAAACATTATAATAAAGAATAAATATTTAAAAAACATTGTCTACTGATAGGGTAATAATAAATCAAATCATATTCTATTTTTATTTATTCATAATCATCAAGAACATGATCTGTCATTTGTCATCGTAAACTCTATTATTTTTAATCATGAATGTATAATTTTTGAAATTCTTATTATTTATATTTAGTTATACGTAAACATGAAATTAAGGGTCTAGTCTAGTGTTCGGGCTTCAAAAAATCGCTTTTTTTTTTCTTACATTTTTCGAAAGTACAAACTCTTGAGAGTATCCTGTAAAAATTTCAGACCGAAATTCGAAATATTTAGGAAGTTACAGGTCAAAAACGTGAGCGCCCGAAGACCGCCCGCTGCGAACGGCGCGCGACGCGGCAGCTGCACCGCGGCAATCTTACCCGTCCATTCTTGTCTCGCCAGGCTCATACCTGCTTGAAAGTTCGGAAGTCGGAGGAATTCGGCAGTTGAATTCTGGCCTTCAGTGACTGAGCATCGTGTGAAAATCTCGGTGAAAATGGATAAAAAGCAAAGTAAGAAAAGTGCCAAGCGTCCAAGTTATGGCGGAAAAAAAAGACATTTTCGGGGCAATAAATATACATTGGAACAAAATACTGAATTTGTCAGTACATCCGCTCAGAAATTAAAAAATACTAATGATTTTGAAGTTGCATACGATGACACTTTTAGTTATAGTTTGCTAAGTTTTAGTTTAGTTTTTACTGCGTTGCAATCATTAGTGAAGTGTAAAGTTTGTAAAGCCGATATACGAAGAATTATCGTCGAATGATCTACTGGAAAGATGCTTGGGAAAGAACAATCAGAATAACAATGAAAGCTTTAATCACTGCGTCTGGAATTTGGCTCCAAAACATATTTTTGTAGGAAAAATGACATTAGAAATTGCTACACTAACAGCTGCATGCGTATTCAATGAAGGGTTTATGCCTGTCTTGAAAATTATGGAGACAATGGGTGTGACAATCGGTCCGAAAGGCATGGCTTACGCACAAATATACAAAGACTGCCGAATTCAAAATGCGGAAAAGTCAACATCAGACGCTGCAAAATAGGCCAGATCGTCACAAAGATCTAAAAAAGTCGCCGAAAACGAAGTCTTTCTCGAGGAAACCGAAGGATTGTTGTACGCACCAGGCATAGCGGATTAATGTGAGTATAATTTTTTTATAAGAAAGATGTAATCAAAACTTCTCACGCGATTTCTCAAAACAACGTTTTTGTAAGCGGCGCAGGTGATTTAAAAAAATCTATCCAACCGATTGCTTCAAATTTTTAATATGTTATTCTACACAACAATGGCTATCGCCGGTAGTAAAATTACTTATTTTTAATAATAAATTTCTATTTTTTTAACCGATTTTCTATGGAAAAAAGTCATGATTTTTTACACTTTTTTTTTATAACTAGTCATTTTGTTATTTATTAATAAAAATGTCTAATTTTACTACGGGCGATAGCCAATAGCCTACAGAACAATAATCAATTTGATTTTTTTGTTTCAGATAAGCACAACTGGAGATTTTACCTGCGCCAGCGACCTGCATTAATTTAAAGCCACCAAATTTAATTATTAATAAAATATACTAATTACACAAAAAATCAGAAAAAAAAATTATTTTAGTATCTTAATATTACAATAAATACGTGTGCGAAAAGCGGATTTGATTGTATTTTATTTTGTTGTAAAAAAAAAATCATAAGATAAGCTTCCGAAATGAACCCGAACACTAGACTAGACCCTTAAATAAATGGCGCGCGCGTAGCGAGCGCTTGTGTTGTTGTAGTAAAAAATTTAAAAAATCAATAAAATTGATTATAGCTAATTGCTCAACCAGGCGTCGATTCGCGGGCGATATTCGAATGTGTCGTGAACCGCAGATGAATTGTCGATAATCGATCGACGATCTATATTATAGGACGTTCATGTCCTCGCGGGGCTCACGCTCTCTACGATCGTTACCGTCGTTGTGTCGTTCTATATTAGTTTTTATTACCTCGGATACCTCGGTTACCTCGGTTACACGTGCCATGTAAAGAGAGCCGTCGCCAAATCTATTAGAATAAAAGTTTTGTTTCTTACGCAAATAATCCGATTCATTTACAATTAAACCTAAAAAAGCATATAAAAATATAATAATACAAAAAAGTCTTATAGTCAAATAAAAAAAAAATATTAATAATAGACGCTGTTACGTCCGCGGATTCGCGAAGGTTGCGATCCCGGGACGTAGATCTTTTTCATTGGTTAGTTTTGGCGTTAAGGCAGCTGTCACCAGTCGCGGCTCCGAATCGTTTGATAACACGGCCGGATACGCGACAAATTCCTTGTATGGGAAATAGGAGGTATTGTAGGAAGATATATTATTAGGTGATTTATGAGTAGGTTTAGAAAATGTAGTAGCGTTTTATTAACGCTACAGGAGTTGTAGCGTGCGTGCTTGAGCTTGGCGTGGGGTTAAATGAATGACAGAGCGTGTTATGATTAAATATAAATGTGTATGTATTTTTCATATGTATAATGAGGAAGTGGTACAATATCTTAGTCGCGTGTTATGTGATAATGAGGTAACCCGAAGGAGTCCTCTGGACTTTGAACGGTGCATATCTTCTGCCCATAGCTCCTTAAGGAGATGCATGATCGAATCAGTGAGAAGGATTGCCACGTAAATGTATAAGGAAGCCGATGACTTACCGTTCTTCTGAAGAGGCGACTTTAACGCGAGAGAGAGAGAGAGAGAGAGAGAGAGAGAGAGAGAGAGAGAGAGAGAGCTCAGTATGAAAGATCTACAAATTTTAGTAAAATAAATTAATGATCGAGTATACGTTATGAGTGACGAATCTGCTGGGTCGGAGTGGACCCCCGTTAGAACGCCTCCCTTGAAGGTGGATATTGTACGGAAAAAGAGGGGACGGTGAAAGCGTCGAGGAGTCGCGCTAGCGAGTCTTCCTCGACGGGTTGGGAAAAGAGGAAGGACGGTGTCGTAGAGTCGCGTTAGCGAGTCTTCTTCGACGCCGTAGGAGAGGGAATGAGGGGAAACGTCGGAGAGTCGCTTTCGCGAGTCTTCTCCAACGCTAGGATGAAAGGGAGGGAAGCAGAGAAACGAGTGAGACCACACTCTAGCTAACGCTAGGTGTGATTCAACCCTCAGGATCTCTGGTGGGAAGGAGGGAGAGGGCGATCCGACCGGGGCCACCCCGAAGACCAACGTCTTCGTCAGGAGTAAAACCCTCCCGTCGCTGAGATCGTACCTGGAGGTCTGAACGTTGGTGGTCGCCGATGGCAGCGAATCTCACTCGACCAACAAGACTGATCTGCCTCTCGAGCTCCGATTTCGCTCCTTATATAGGCAAGGATATGGGCAAGAGGTGTCGCGGGACGATTCCTCAGGTTCGCGGAAAATTCGGAGCGATAGTTTTTCGTAACGTGTGGCCCTTAGAAGCCCGCCCCGTTCCGCGACCGCGCGGCTTGCGCCTATATCGCGCGAGCGCTTGTAGACTTCTCCGGGGATCGCGACTCGCGGGGGCACCGCATACCAAGCCCCGACGCGAAATCCAGTGCTCAGAAAATTAATAGAATTTAATAGAATTTATATTAGAATTGAGAGTGTGCGAGGCGATAGCGCCAAGCACATGCAATAGTTTTACGTATAAAAAGTTAAGGTTTAATTATCGTTCGTAGGAGATTAATTGATTCAAAATTATTTGGCATTTTTATTGGCCGTGATTTTAGAGTTGTTTCGATCGGAGTTGCATGGCGCAGCAGTGGGAAGCGTCCATGAGTGGATCACGTTTCGATAATTATAAATTTGCCGTTCTTAATATTTCGTATTAAATTGAAAAGATGAATAGAATTCCAACGCGCGGAGCTTGGCGGTATCAGAGGGGGTCGCGAACCGAGGGGTCGGCGTGCACGATGTTTGTCTTGCGCCGATGGACGCTCGCGGGTGTTGCGCGTCGAGGGGGCGGCACGATGTAACCAAGCCGTATGAGATTTGAAATCGAGCGATATATGATACTGATGCGGGATTTGTCCAACTGATCGGAGGATGTTTCCGGATTCTAATTAGGCTATTATTAGTACGGATGGCCCGGGAAAATAAAAATTTTCTCGCCAGACGTAACAGACGCCATAAAGTGGATATGTATGGGGCACATGTATAACGATATAGATATTTTTTGTTTATTTCTGAAAAATGTGTTTTTGGATTATAACTTTATCATACATGTTTAAATTTGTTGTTAAATATGCTATAAGTTTTGATATAAAGTAAATTTTAAATTTTTCATAAATTTAGAAGGGGTGGGGGATTTCGAGAAAAATGATATTTTTTAACAATCTGAGCAAACTGTTATATAATACATTAAAATTCATAAAATTTTTACTTGAAACTTTTTTTTATCTTTTACCGTTTTGACGGTACACTGCAAAACATATTCGCTTTAAATGCTGTAAAATATGACGGAAAAAAGTGATTTTTTTTATTTTTGGTAAGTGTGAAATTAAAGCGGAATTATCGACACCCATTGCTTGTTGTTAACAATTAAGAATATGTAGGAATAAATCAATGAAGCGCTCAATCTGTAGATTTTGAGGCACATGTATGTACACACGAGCTTAGGAAAGAGAGAGGAATAAACGGCCGACTAGCGACAGCATAAACAAATCAAGACGAGACGAGTCGAGTCGATTTGCCCCACTATCACCATATTGCAAGTTGCTATGGTTAAGTGAGATTGTCCGTTTTAAACAAATGAATTTGAAGCCATACCCATGACAATGTCTTTTATAATATTCGTTATAACATTCGTTTATAAATAATCATTACCAGTCCTACTTATATAAAGGATTGTAACATATAATTCATAAATTAAGTGTCGTATTAAGAATTACAGTAGTCACGCTTAAATAAAACGGACGTGAAAGAAATCCGTTTTAATATTATACTATATATTCCGTTATAAAACATGAGTGACCTTTATATATAAACAGGATATGATTTGCAGTGTATTACCTCAAAAATTTTAAAATTGATTTAGTTCAAGAGCGTGTTTCACCCTATTGACAGTCATATAAGCCCGTATATAAAAATACGTGTTTCATATGTTTATCTGTACCACAACATATTTGTTAAAGCTTAACACGTGCGAATTACAGTGAACATCAGCGCGTACCTGAGACAATAAGATACTTGCGGCGATAAGATACTTGCGAATTCATCACGCATCAAAGATTCGCCTTAATGATATTGAACGCTAAAATATTTGCAAAAGAGCGACAACACCGTCGCCGAATATGAAATCCGAAAATACGCCACGCGAAGCAGCAACGACAAACGCGCAATCACGGCCGCGGCACGGCTCGCGCACGTGCTTGAGGGCTTCGCGGATTTCCGGGGAGCCGCTCGCTTGCGAAGTTTCTCGACGAAGCTGTACACGCAAGATGCGGCAACCGACAGCCGGACGATGCGACAGATTCTTGTGCTTGTGACCAACCTCCTGAATCACCAAAGTATGTGCGTTCAATTGCCACGCAGCGGACGCAACGCCGTCACTAACACTAAGAAAATAGAGTCGATCGCAGAACACGAGCCTGCCGCCTCGGCCCGTTCGCGGCTTTACATCTTTACCAGAGGATCACCTTGCCGACACCGCTGTGCTGCTCCTCGTCCTCGCCTCCTCGTCCGGGCCTGGCACTCACTCTCGCCGTCTTACTTGCTCATCCACCGACAGCCCGCACGCAGGTTAGCTCGCTCGCCAATTCGCTTGGATCCGCGGGTCGCACGCAAAAGCCGGGAGAATCGTACTCGATGCTTGATCGATGGGCGCGACCCTTTCCACAGAGTGCGTGATATCCTTGCGCGTAGCGGCGCAGCGACCGCCCTTATCTACTTGTGACGTCACGATTGCGCAGTGACGGCTTTCCGCAGGTGTTGTGCGGTCTCCTTCAGCATCCGAAATCCTTGCTGCTCTATCCTCCGTGCATCGCGCGAGCCTATTTTGCGCGGTGCCTATTTTCCGCCACGCTCCGCCTCGTCAGACTCTCCGTCAGCTGTCTCCAGCGCGTCTGCCCTGAACGAACGTTCCCACATTGTCTCCGGTTTCTCTTGGCGCCTCTACTCTTTGTAGATGTTTGTCGAGAGGTACCCGATTAGACATGAAATTAGAGCCGCAATGAAATAAAGCGTAATTAACGTGGACGGCAGCTGCATGCTTTCTATGTGAATCCTCTGTCGTTATCCTTCTGGAGCCGGCATCCGACGGTTCTTGTCCTGGCCGTTCATCCAGCCTGCCTATCCTCCGTGTATCGCGCGAGCCTATTATCCGCCACGCTCCGCCTCGTCAGACTCTCCGTCAGCTATCTCCAGCGCGCCTGCTCTGAACGAGCGTTCCCACATTGTCTCCGGTTTCTCTTGGCGCCTCTACTCTTTGTAGGTGTTTGTCGAGAGGTGCCCAATTAGACATGAAATTAGAGCTGCAATGAAATAAAGCGTAATTAACGTCCTGACAGCCCCGCCGCAAATTTTACGTCTATTAAGCTAGCACACCAACATGGGCACAATCACTTTAAACGTACAGAGGATTTAGTGCTCTTTATGTGCTAATTTATTGCTCTAATCGCGATTTTAGTGCTCCAGCCGTTTAGTTAGAAATCATTTTTCTGCTAACTTTCAAAAAAGTTAGAATGCCATTAAGAAAAAAAATAATTAAAAATAAAATGCTTACGCTAATATTTAGTGCTAATTATGTGCTTTCAAAATGTACACATTGAAATTTTTGTGCTCATCCTCTTTGACCAAAAAACCGCCCCCGACGTAAACACGCACAAGAGTAAAGTGCCATTTAAAGGATGGATAGCGAATTGGTTGTAGGCTTAAAATATACTTCTATTTATGTGCTCTCGGAATGTGCACATCAAGATTTTTGTGCTCAACCCCTTTGATAGAAAACCCGCCCCCGACGTGGACATTCAATGAAGTCAGAATGCCCATTAAGAAAAAAAATAATTAAAAATAAAATGCTTACGCTAACATTTAGTGCTAATTATGTGCTTTCAAAATGTACACATTGAAATTTTTGTGCTCATCCCCTTTGACCAAAAAACCGCCTCCGACGTAAACACGCACAAGAGTAAAATGCCATTTAAAGTATGGATAGCGAATTAGTTGTAGGCTTAAAATATACTTTTATTTATGTGCTTCCGAAATATGCACAACGCGATTTTTTTGCTCAACCCCTTTGATACGAAAACCGTCCCCGATGTGAACAAGCACAAGAGTAAAGTGCCATTTAAAGGATGGATAGCGAATTGGTTGTAGGCTTAAAATATACTTCTATTTATGTGCTCTCGGAATGTGCACATCAAGATTTTTGTGCTCAACCCCTTTGATAGAAAACCCGCCCCGACGTGGACATTCAAGGAAGTCAGAATGCCCATGAAAAAAAAAAAAAAAAATTAATAATGAAATGCTTACGCTAACATTTAGTGCTAATTATGTGCTTTCAAAATGTACACATTGAATTTTTGTACCCCTCAACCCCTTTGACATGAAAACTGCGCCTGATGTGAAACGTACAAGAGTAAAGTGCCAATTAAGGTATGGATAACGAATTGATTGTATGCTTAAAATATACCTTTATTTATGTGTCTCTTACAAGATAGAAATACGAAAAAAGTGATAATGGTTTTCTGTAAGTGCTGCATTTACTAAATTCGTGTTATATTCTCTGGTGTTGATATCATTACTAATTGAATTAGTGTGTATGTAGAATTCGTTTTAGAATATATTTAATACTTGTATAGTATATTTAAAACTATTTATAAAACTGTTTAGAGAAGAATACTTTTATTGTCCATTGCTATAACATTTACAATCTTATTTGATAAAGAATTTCTTGTTTTTGTACCAAAAATTGTTATTATTTTTGTATATTAGAATTAGGGAATATTTGACAACGAATTTTAGTAAATTTATAAAAATATTAATGTGACATATAAATCAAAAACAAAGATATTAATTTTAGAAAATTATTGTATTTTTTTATTTATTGTACATATTTTGTATATAAAATCAATTGTGGTTGTACTGTATATGTTTCCTGCATTAGTTTAGTACTCGCTGTCATATCGTCATATTGAATCCAATGACCAAACCAAAACACTAATGCTGTGAAGTGACCAATGCTTCCATTAGTTAACCTCATTTGCATATTAGGTCCCGTATAATTAACTAGTCCTATTAATTTACAGTTTTCATTATTAGGGCTTATGAATTTATTAGGTATGTCCTTTAATTTTATTGAAGTATCATAAACATCAAATAATATAGTAATTCCTAAAAAAAGATCAAAATTATACGTAAGTTTTAACTTCATCAATTATAGATACATATTTATTTCTATGCACATTTAATTCCACAAATATAATAAAGAATCTGCAATGAAATATAACGTATTATAGCACATCCAATTGGGATTTTAATTATGGCCGCCTCAATAAGGATATTGCATGTCTATGTTCATACTACACACTCATATGGATTGAAGTATGAACATAGAATACCTTTATTGAGGCGGCCATAATTAAAATCCCAATAGGTTTTGATAGAGACTATGAGCAAACGAATATACCTGGTAAAGATATTTTTGATTTCTCTGTACCATTGCAATTTTTTTTGCAACATTTAATCCCTTCAGGTAGCATTACATGTTGTTTTATTACATCTTTAAATAATTCAACATTGGATAGAACATCGCTTCCTATCTGGATTACAATTAATTTTTTCTGGCGTGGTGGACAGCCTTTGTTGCAAGAAGATATTTCTTCAAAGCTAGGAGATTTTTCAAATAGCATACTAGATAAATGGCTTACGCTTGTTTCACAATTAATTATGCTACATTTTGTATATGTTGCTTGTTTTATGGGAAATATTTTAGACAAAATTTGTGTGCGTAGACGGTATGTATGCGTCCTTATACCTTTATTTATAGTATCTAATACTATATCAAACATTGGTATAGTATCTCGTAGTTCATTCATCTATAATTGTAAAGCATAAATATAGTAAAAATAAATTATAAATGAGAAAAAGTATATATAAATGTGTTATATAGATATAAAAATATATTAATTATATAGATATAAAAATATATGTAAATAATCAAGTGTTGTATAAAATAATCAAGTTTGAGTAGTTTTTAAAAATTTTTAGATATTTAATTATAGCAGAATAAATATAGCAAAATAAAAATTAAAATAATTCAAAATTTTTTATAAATATAATGAGTTAATTAATTTATAAGTTGCTAATAATATACTAAATATAAAAATCATCTTGAATCAGTTGTTAACACAAATTTGATAACGTACTTTGTTTCGTAATGAAGGATAATTAAGAGATGCAGCCAACATTATTTGAAAAATGCTGTCAAAAGCACACGTATTAACAACAGAAATAATTTGATTGTTCAATGTAACAGGACGTAAGGACATATTGCTTCCATTTTTTAAAATAGGTATATTATTATTTTTTGGGCATGACAAAGAATCCTGAATAAATTGTGTACTTTGTCCTAAATACTTTGCGGTACGTTTCTTTTTTTTCTGTTTTGCCAATCCTCGCCAGTTTTCAACTTCATTACAAGCTAATATATCAGGCGTACTTTTTTCTGCAGAACATTTCTTGCAAATTCTTCGTTCACCGTATCTTTCTTCATCACCGAATGGTAACGAACATTCATCAATTATATGTACTGGATTTTTGCATATAGCATATAAGTGTGCACCAGTTGGTATATCGCTATTACTACAGGCTTGACATGATAAGTTGTTTAAATCTCGATTAATTATAATTTTGTCATTAATTTTTGCGGTTTTGTCGGGAACATCTACCGTTTCAAAAATGTTATTCGAAGGAGAAGAACCAACTGATTCTGTCTGTGTACGAATATTTTCTTCCACGTCAGATTTAACAGATTCCATCACATTACGTTGAGTTGCATCAACAATTTTTATTTTGCCATTAATATAATTTAAATGCATCTCGATGAATTCGTCGATTCTTAATTGTTGTTTACAATTTTTCAATAAATTATTTTTAATTTTGTTGAATTCTCCCTCAACTGCCGCACTGGAAGCAGGTATTCGGCCATAACCAAATTGATTTTTATTAATGCAAGACCAAAGTGGAAGAAGCTGAATATCCTTGAGCAGACGTTTCGCTAGTTGAGGGTAATAGTGAGCATTTTCATGATCACCATACTGAGTTGATGTAGATAATGCTTCCACATTAATTTCTGCTCCCCATGCTGCCCATGCATTACGAAAAGTTATATCGATATCGTCATCAGTATCGGTATACTCTTTTACATGTTCATGATTTTCTCCGACATCATCAACTTCATATTCATGAACAATACCTGTTTCATATAAATTAAAAAAATATAAATTTGTATTATATTTTGCGTAATCAGTATACTCAAAAACTTATATACCAAATTTGAACGCATCCATGCAAATAGATTTAATTTTTCATTATTTTGTCATATTAGATCTGCCATTTGAATACAAAATTTTAACAAAAAATTTGAAATTGTCAGTGCCAAAAACTTTTATATATAAATATGCAATGCATAAACCTTTTAAATTATCGCAAAATTACATTTATTTGTAAAAACTTAACTTTTTTAATTTTGTGTTGTAAAGAATTCAAAATCAAACTTGTAAAAAATCTGCAGACAATGGTATTTTGTCCTTTAGAAAATATCTATTTTATCTACTTTTAAAAAACGATATTTATTTTATTAATTTAATTAATATATTTAAAAATTATCTTTAAATATAATCTAGAATAATTTGTAATTTTTTCATAAATTTTTCTTTTATGTTGAAAATATGTGTAGTATATTTTTAATCTTGGAGTATCTGATATATGTAGAAAATCAGATCTCTTTCTTTAATGTCTTTTAAGAAGTTTTAACTATTCCTCATTATTAGTGCAAAGACTATTAAAAATAAAAATTAAAAACATGAAAAGAACTAAAAGTTTACATTGTAATAAAAATCAGAAAGATGATAGAAATAAACTTTTTATTGCACCGAAATATGTAATAAGTATACAGAATGATAATATTGATAATATATCGACTTTTATTTCAAACCATGTATTCTGTTGTTTACATACCTACTATCATTTCTTTTAATCGCACTTTTGCTTTTTTACACTGTGATATTTCTCCAGATGGTAAAGCCCCTTCTGTTTCACTTTGTGCTACAGTTAAAATGTCCTTTATAATTTCGCGAGCATTTGCAATATCAGAACATTTTATTAATTGTCCTATTGTAGCAAGATAAAAAACTTTTATCCGTTTTGGTAAATTTTTTAAAAATGTAGCATACAATTTGATGAAATGTGCCACATCTATTCGAATGTAGCAACGAGGTAGTAACCGATTCCTATAACAATCTGCGTATTCTTCAACAGTTTTGCAAGTTGTAAAGCATCGTACAACCGCTGTTAATAGTGCTCTACTAGAATCCGTAACAACTTCTTTTGGATATGGCGCCCCACTTCTTAGCCATTCCATAAGCCAAAATTGAATCATATGAGTATGATGGCTTTCAGAAAGCATTTGAGCAATGCTAAATTGTTCTCCATCACAGTTGACTACAATTTGGTACAGAAAAATATGTTTTGATAAATAATTTCCGTGTTTCTGTATTTTTTTGACTATACTGCCTGTTGCATCTATACACACACAGCTTGGATGTTTTGTAGAGTAATTACGAAAAATGTGTATTTGATGATTTGTCCAGTAATGAACAAAACAGGGATCCAATCCAATATTATGAATGCTGTTTTTAAATATTCCCTGTTTCATCATGCATAGTGCTATTATGGGATCTTTATGTAAATATTTGGTATTATTAAATTCAGTTTTAGCTGTATGTAAAACTGATGATGTATACAAATGAGGAGGCTCAGGATCTCCTTCCTTCATCAGTTCGTCTGCTTTCTCAGTACGATATACTTCGACAGATTTGGTTTGTAAATGTTTAGCAACAGTTTGCCTTATTGGTGCTCTGAGATAGCGTTTTCCACATTCTGCTTCTCCGTTTGCTAATGTTTCTTTTACTGTGCAATTAAAATATACGGTTTTTAAATCCATGTTAACCTTTATATTACAATACAAATGCCGACCACAGTTACAGGCACCTGTATAAAATGTAAATAATATATTTAAACTTATAATTTTAAAATAAGGTCTATTGTATATAACATAATGTGTGTGTGTATATATATATATATATATATATATAGAGAGAGAGAGAGAGAGAGAGTAGAACATCACATATCACAGTATTAGATTAACAATCAATTTTAATAATCTTAATGCTTGACTAACCAATCGACAAACCTTAATGGTTATAGCTAGATTTTAATGCTGATGTATCTTGTGTGATTTTATATAAATTTTTCAAATTCACGAGACTTTGCGCCAAATAAATTTTCTTAAACAGCTCTAATAAATTGTGAGTCTTAAAATAACTTTAAGTTAAACGAGAAATAGTAATACCACATTATTAAATTGAAAGTTAATTTAATAATAAACAGTGCTAACGAGCATCTAATATAGCAATGATGCCAGTAAAAAATCCGTTTCCCTAAACACCTAATTCCCTAAAGAATTTGTTATGAAAAGTAACGCCTTAGCCAAGGATTGAACTTAGGATGTATGTTAGCATTAATACTCATCCCAACTTTTTGGGACGGATATTAATGCTAACATACATCTATTATATTATATTAAAATTCTCTCTTCTCTAATTCAAAATATTATAATATAAAGAATTTAACAATGGCGACAAATATTACCTCAGCCAGGAACTTGGACCTGCCTACATTTCGTGCGGGTATCTTTAAGTTCGACCAGTGAGGTAATATTTATCACAATAACTGAAGATGTAAAGTGAACGTTTCGAAAGATATACGTGTAAAACGAAGAACTAGTATATGAAAATCATATAGAAAAATTAAGCACTAAGATCCTATTAAGACCTCTGTTGGCCTATTTTAATTTGAATATATTGTACATACATACGATCTTATGTATTATAAAAATTAATTTTATTAAACTATTTTCTTATATTTTATTTTGATTTACGTGTACATGCGTATGTACACAAAATGAAACAGTAAAAACTTATGCTGTTTATCTTATAATTGACATAATTTATATAACAAAATTAAAAATAAATACAATTAAAAAAATATATATACAATAAGTAATTGTCACATTACGTACCATTTATATAACCTGACGTAGCATCTGTTGAAATATAATGGTTCTTAAAATTAAAACCACATTTTAAATTTGTGCTGTTCCATATTTTCTCTGTAATAACAGCTTCCCATATACCTGGTCGAAGTATTTTCCGTTGTCTATAGCCTGCATTTTTACGTTTCTTCGGATTTCGAATATTATATGCGTATATGCGATTTATTATAATATCGTCAAATTCCACAGCAGACAATGAAAATATAAAGTTTATTGTCTGCAGACCGTCTTCAGTAAAACTAATTGAATTGTCGTATGTTGTATCATTTGCGTTTGTTTCGGAAAGTGTAGTATTAGAATCATTATTAGCAGAGTCATTATTAATAGTTGTATTACTATTGTTACATCGTCCTTTTGTAACTTCTTTCTATAACTCAGTACGAATATTGTACCGATTACATGTTACGAATGTGTACAACGAAGCAGATGACATTTTTCCTTTTAATTCACGTGATATAGTTAACCAAACTGAACACAATTTAGATACTACTTTTTTATCGCACGTTATTATATCATCTTTGTATTTTTTTAATACGCCAATTACATCCACATGAGAAATGTTCGTAGGACGTCCACGACTTGGCTTCATGATAACACAATTTATGTTATATTAAAAATTGTATTAGATTTTTAATCTTCAATTAGATAAGGGCAAAAATTACAATTCACCAAATTCGTCTTTCAAGAACGCGAAGCGACAACGACCGTCTTTCAAAAGCAGCAGTGCTAAGACTGATATCTTCCACCGCTAGCGAGGATAAAGTTTAGAATAACGAAATAATTGAATAAAAGAGAATGAATAGAGACAGAAGTATCTGAGATCCTCTAATGTTTTCAGGTTCGAAGTTTCGCGAACGATGTTTTTGTTGGAGACCGGACACTGCGATCGTCAACTTACAAGGGGAGGCCGCGACAATGATCTCGCCGATTTTAATAAAATTGTATGGGTGTGTAGTATTAACTCGGACCTTCATTGTAGTAAAGCCGTTTGTTGCAAAACTTAGGTATTCTCGAGAAAATGACGATTAAATATTTCTAGCATCTATAGTACCGTTACAGAAGAACGATTCTCGAATAAGCGACGTAGCATAGGGCATTAGGACGTATCGACTGGTACGCTAGGATCCCTGGTTCAATTCCAGCGGATGCGATTTTTTATTATCTTACATTTTTTAATTATTATATATAATTTTTAAACCATTTTTAATTATTTAATATAAAATGTTATTTTTTAAAAATGTAGGAATTTAAAAATGCTTTTTTATTATTAATTAAATTAAAATTTCTTATGAACATAAAAAAATATATTTGCAACAAAAATTTACAATAACTGTTTTAAGAACGTCAAAATAAATGTTTTTATAAATCGTTATACGAGGTGTGTTCAAAAAGTATCGCGAATTTTGAATTTTCGCGGATTACGTATATTCGAATTTCGATCTTTTTGTGGCGTTATGTTGGTACTCATGTCTCTCACTTATGCCGACAAGCTCGGCCATTTTGAATGTTCACTTAATTGTTGACAGCTGCTTTGCTTGCACGTGTTTTGGATCGTCTTCGATTTTTACCTATTCAAAAAAATGGATCAAAGAACCTGTATCAAATTTTGTGTGAAAAACGAAATTAAGTGCGCGGATGCATTCCGAATGTTGACTGTGGCATACGGGGAAGCTACCTTGGACCGAAGCAACGTTTATCGGTGGTACAAAATGTTCTCAGAAGGCCGAGAAGATGTGAACGACGAAGAGCGTGCCAGACGCCCGAGCACTTCAACAACAGACGAAAAAATTAATGAAGTGGAGAAAATGGTATTGGCCAATCGTCGAATCACCGTTAGAGAAGTTGCTGAGGACCTAAACATATCGATTGGCTCGTGCCATTCGATTTTTATCAATGATTTGGGCATGAGACGGGTCGCCGCGAAATTCGTACCAAAAACAGCATCGCATGAACATTGCTAATGAGATGTTGGACTCTGTCCGCGACGACCCAAATTTGCTCCAGAGGGTCATAACTGGTGACGAATCGTGGGTTTATGGTTATGACGTGGAAACCAAAGCTCAATCATCTCAATGGAAGCTGCCGCACGAACCAAGACCGAAAAAAGCGCGCCAAGTTCGGTCGAATGTGAAAGTTTTGCTGACAGTTTTCTTCGATTGCAGGGGCGTGGTGCATCATGAGTTCTTGCCACAGGGTAGAACGGTCAATAAGGAATATTACCTGCAAGTTATGCGCAATTTGCGCGAAGCAATCCGCCAGAAACGCCCGGATTTGTGGAAGAACAAAAATTGGCTTTTGCACCACGATAACGCCCCTGCTCACACATCGTTGCTTGTGCGCGACTTTTTGGCCAAAAAAAACACACTAATGATGCCGCAGCCACCGTATTCCCCAGATCTGGCCCCCTGTGACTTTTTCTTGTTCCCTAAACTGAAGAGGCCCATGAAAGGACGACGTTACGCTACGCTTGACGAGATAAAGACGGCATCGAAGGAGGAGCTGAACAAGATAAAAAAAAATGATTTTTTGAAGTGCTTCGAAGATTGGAAAAACCGTTGGCACAAGTGTATAATATCTCATGGGGATTACTTTGAAGGGGACAAAATAGATATTCATGAATAAATAAATAATTTTTGAAAAAACCCAAAATTCGCGATACTTTTTGAACACACCTCGTACCTACAACGGTCTCCGAGTAAAACGGTTTTATTATTGTGTTTTAATTGCTTTTACGATAAGTATCACCCTAAAAGTTGTAAACAAATTGTAAAGCAGTCACTGTAAATTTTTATTGTAAATATATTTTTGGTTCTTATTTTTTAGGTCTTTTATTCTTGTGTTATACATTTTTTTGGTTTATGAGAAATTTTAATTAATTAATAATAAAAAAGCATTTTTTAATTCCTTCACTTTTAAAAAATAACATTTTATATTAAATAATTAAAAACAGTTTCAAAATTATATGTAACAATTAAAAAATATAAGGTAAAAAAAATCGCATCTGCAGGGATCTAACATGGGACCCCAAGAGTACCAGTCGACGTCTTAATGTCCTATGCTACGTCGCTTATTCGAGAATCGATCTTCTATAACGGTACTATAGATACTAGATATATTTAATCTTCATTTTCTCGAGAATGCCTAAGTTTCGCAACAAACAGCTTTACTACAATAAACGCCTGAGTGAATACTACACACCCATAAAATTTTATTAAAATCTGCGACATCATTGTACCGGCCTCCTCTTGTTACGTCGTCATATCATAGATGTGTTTCGCGATCGATACACAGAAAAAAGTTAATATCAAATTAACAATTTATTCTTTCATATATAAGCAAGAATATAACTTCTTTTTGAAAGAATTTACAATCTTAAACAGATATAATTTCCTTACATGAAGAAAAAAATTCTCTAAATTCTTCTAAGAAGATTTTATATTCTTGCTTATATATGAAACAATAAATCGTTCATTCAATATTAATATTTTGTTTGTGTACCTTTGTTGGATAGATAGTTACATACTTTAACTGGCACTTGACTCTTGTGCGTGTTATTCTTGTACGTCTGAGACGATTTTTCTGTCAAAGGAGTTAAGCACAAAAATCTCGTACATATTTCAAAAATACATAAATGGAAGTATATTTTAAGCCTACAACAAATTCGCTATCCATACTTTAATTGAAACTTTATACTTGCACGTGTCCACGTCGGGGGCAGTTTTCGTCTCAAAGGGGGTAAGCACAAAAATCTTGATGTGCACATTCCGAGAGCACATAAATAGAAGTATATTTTAAGCCTACAACTAATTCGCTATCCATACTTTAAATGGCACTTTACTCTTGTGCGTGTTTACGTCGGGGGCGGTTTTTTGGTCAAAGGGGAAGAGCACAAAAATTTCAATGTATACATTTTGAAAGCACATAATTAGCACTAAATGTTAGCGTAAGCATTTTATTTTTAATTATTTTTTTTCTTAATGGGCATTCTGACTTCATTGAATGTCCACGTCGGGGGCGGGTTTTCTATCAAAGGGGTTGAGCACAAAAATCTTGATGTGCACATTCCAAGAGCACATAAATAGAAGTATATTTTAAGCCTACAACCAATTCGCTATCCATCCTTTAAATGGCACTTTACTCTTGTGCTTGTTTACATCGGGGGCGGTTTTCGTGTCAAAGGGGTTGAGCAAAAAAATCGCGTTGTGCATATTTCGGAAGCACATAAATAAAAGTATATTTTAAGCCTACAACTAATTTGCTATCCACACTTTAAATGGCATTTTACTCTTGTGCGTGTTTACGTCGGGGGCGGTTTTTTGGTCAAAGAGGATGAGCACAAAAATTTCAATATGTACATTTTGAAAGCACATAATTAGCACTAAATGTTAGCGTAAGCATTTTATTTTTAATTATTTTTTTTCTTAATGGGCATTCTAACTTTTTTGAAAGTTAGCAGAAAAATGATTTCTAACTAAACGGCTGGAGCACTAAAATTGCGATTAGAGCAATAAATTAGCACATAAAGAGCACTAAATCCTCTGTACGTTTAAAGTGATTGTGCCCATGTTGGTGTGCTAGCTTAATAGACGTGCAAATTTTCGTGCCTGGAGAGTGCCCGGCCCGGTCTTGATCGCTTGCATGCGTTTTGCGTAGGCAGAGGGACGAAGCGGCGAAGCCGAAAATCTACGACGTCATAATATATTATTACGAGCAAAAAGGGGTACTTGTTTACTCGCGCTCTCACTCCGGAAAAGAACTAGACTTCTTTATCAAACACAAAATCACTTTAATAGTTAACCACCAAACACGACTATATCATCATACACCAAACTCCAAAATCACAGACAGCTCATTTTTTTAATAAACAAGGCCGTTGTCAAGGAGAACGCTTCACGGCCTTATTCACACCGCAGCTCGAACTCGCCTCGCAGGGACGGCTCGGCTCGTAACACTATCCCCCTTCTTCAAGGTTGTCGTCCCGACAACTAACACCAAGGATTTCCAAAAGCTCTTCAATTTCTAGCTTGTGCGCTTGTCTCTTCGTTTTTCGGACAAGGGGGAGGAGAAGACTAAATTTTCCAAGGACTCATCGCTATAAAGGCTCCCCAAGTCCCCGTCTCGGCATTTGCCCTAAGGCCCGCGGGAAATCCTTGGATCAAAAACACCGGGGCGAGACGGTCTTCTTAAGAACAAGAAATATTTCAGTGACTCTCTATACGATGTACATCATCTCAAAGGAGCTTTAGAACTGAAATGAAAAACAAAATCCGACAAGTATTCTTTTGTAAATAACATAACTCTGAAAAAAAAACTTTAGTCAGACATCCTATGAACTCATCTCCCAAGGTGAAGATTTCTAGAAAAACACGACGACTTGCTGCTCTACCCCGGGTCACTGACACGGGTTACCGAGCGTCGCTCGCATTATTCCAAAATTCACACTTTTTTAGGAGAAAAAGAAAATGTCTAGATGTTTTTTCCTACCCCAGTTTGTTACTTTGGGTAACTCAACACCCACGATTCAAACCAAAATGACGATTTCCTGCCACAGGTTACCGAGCGTCGTCCACTTCTGAGACCCATTTGTAAGACAAACCCATTTGTTCAACCCCGGATCTCAGTTATGGGTTACCGAGTGTTGTCTTCTAAAATGCTGAATCTTATGATAATCTCCTGTCACGGGGACTTTAAGCGTTGTCTGTGTCACTTCCAAATCAACAACAAATAAATTTTGCGGGCTCTGATTCTCTATTCTTACTCCAATTGCCTTTCCAAATACGGTGCTAACCTATCCGCATGAACCACTTTTTTCCTATGTCTCAATGATTTCTGGATACAGAATACCACTTCGCTAAGTTTCCTCATTATCTTATAAGGACCCTCCCAATTTCTTTGTAACTTAGGAGCTTTCCCTTTAACTCTTCGAGGATTAAACAACCAAACCTTTCGCCCTTCCTGAAAAAGAATTTGCTTAACCCCTCGATCATACCTGTTTTTCACTCGAGTAGACCTTAAATCCATTCGTTCCCTAACGTCATTATATATCGATTCCAACTTTTTTCTTAACCCTCTAACATAATCTTCATCAGAATTTTTTTCAAATTCTGGAGGACTTCCTCGCAACAAATCTAAAGGAAGTCTTAAATCTCGGGCAAAATATAACTCAGCAGGAGTTACACCAGTGGTTTCATGTTTTGAAGATCTGTACGCTAGAAGAAACATTGGAACCCAATGATCCCAATCCTGTTGATTCTCGGAAATAAATTTTGATAAATAACTAATTATAGTCTGATGTTGGCGCTCTACTTGTCCATCAGACTGAGGATGTAAGGGAGTCGTCCTTGTTTTCCTAATTCCAAGTATACGCATTAATTCCAAAAACACTTTAGACTCAAAATTCCTTCCTTGATCGGTATGAATTTCTAAAGGAACTCCATGTCTAGAAATAACTTCTTTGACTAAAATCTCTGCTATCGTATTAGTCCTTAAGTGGAAAGGCTTCTACCCACTTGGAAAAACAATCAACGATAACGGGTAAATACTTATTTCCAGAAGAAGTTGGAGGAAGAGGCCCAAGTATATCCATTTGTATTCTCTCGAATGGAGCTCCTACATTATAAATTTGTAAGGGAGATTTTCCTTTTCCGGAAGGACCTTTTTTAGAAACACAAATTCTACAAGTTCTACATCATTCTTCAACGTCTTGTTTACACGTAGCCCAGAAAAATCTTTTACGAATTTTCTCCAGAGTTTTATTAACCCCAAAGTGACCTCCAGTAAAATAATCGTGCGCTTCTTCTAAAATTCTTCTAATATGCGTACGCGGAACAACTAGTTGCAAAACTTTTGATTTCAAATTTGGAGACTCCCATTTCTTATAAAGAATACCATTTCTCAAAACAAGTGCATCCCAATATGACCAATAGATTTTACAAGAAGCATCTTTAGAAGCAACCTCTGTCCACGAGGGTCGTTCTCCTGAGACTTTGTTTTGATAGATGAAAGAAATGCTAGGATCTTCTTTTTGGTCTTTTTGCCACTCTTCTAAGTTTTCTCCTTCCAAAATAAGACGTCTTACAATCCCTTCCTCTAATAAGCTATTTCTCATTTCCACCTTAGCACAATATTGACACCCGTAATCTTCACACAGTCGTCGAGAAAGACCGTCAGCGTTTTTATGATATTGACCTTTCCGATGGATCACTTCAAATTCATATTGCTGAAGCCTTTCCATCCAACGGGCTAGCTGTCCTTCTAAATCTTTAAAGGACATTACCCATTTTAGAAAAATATGGTCCGTTCGGACCGTAAATTTCCGTCCGTAAAGATAATGACGAAAAGTTTTTATAGAATCAACAATAGCTAACAATTCTCGACGCGTTGTACAATAATTCCTTTCAGCTTTGGAAAATACTCGACTAAAATAAGCAATGACTTTTTCTTCTTCACCTTTCTTTTGTGACAAGACTGCGCCAATTCCTACATTTGAAGCGTCAGTATCTAAAACAAATTCCCCGTCTCCCTTTGGAAAAGAAAGAATGGCAGACAATGTTAATGCAAGTTTCAGCTTATCAAAAGCTCTCTGACATTCCTCATCCCAAAAGAATTTTACTTGATTTTCAGTTAAAGCATATAACGATTTAGCTATAGACAAAAATTCTTTAACAAATCTACGATAATATGAGCAAAACCCTAAAAAACTACGAATATGCTTCTCCATTAATCTTTCAAAAGTCGCAGGGGCGTTACACAATCCAAAAGGCATCACATTAAATTCCCAAAGACCATTACCGATAGAAAAGGCAGTCTTTTTTTTATCTTTTGAAGAAATTTTTATTTGCCAATAGCCGCTTTTTAAGTCTAAAGAGGAAAACCAATCGTTACCTGTTAATTGATCAAAGATGTCATCAATCCTCGGTAATGGAAAAGAATCTTTTTTAGTAACATCATTTAATTTCCTATAATCCACACAAAATCTGATAGTTCCATCTTTCTTTTTTACCAAGACCGCCGGAGAAACCCAGGAACTTTGAAATTCTCTAATAACTCCATGTTCCTTCATATCCTGAATAATTTTTTTTACCTCTTCTCGCAAATGAATTGGAATCCGTCGAGATGTCTGTTTTATTGGGGAAGAATCTTTTACATTAATGACATGTTCAACAATATCACAATTCCCTGCAACAATTTCATCAGAAAATACATCCTGAAATTCAATCAAAAATTTCGCAAAAATTTCTTTCTGACTTTCCTCCAAATTTTCTGAATCCTTAATAAAAAGTTCTTTCAAAATATCAGGAACTTCCCTGGAAAAACTTTCCATACGAGAACATCTTAAAATATTTTTTTCACTAGATAAAAATTGAGTTCCAAAAGCGGAATCAAATACATTTTTTAAATTCACGATTTTAAGAAAATCTACTCCTAAAATACAATCATCACTAATGTCAGCAATTAACATTGGAATCTCTACAGAATAATCTCCAAGTTGAACTTTCACAACTGTCTTGTATTTAATTAAAATTTTCTCCCCCGTAGGATATTTCAAACCACAATCAAAAATCTCGACTTTCTGTTTATTAAAATCGACAAAACTACTATTTAAAATTGATACATCAGAGCCCGTATCTATTTTAAAGACACAATATTTATTATTTACTTCTCCAGAATAGCAAAACTCATTTAAATTACATTTAATTTTGTTTAATCTATAGGAATGTTTAATTCTCTTTCCCATAACCCTCGGGGCTCTTTTTCCCTTAGTCAAACTCACCCCGTCAAGTTCGACTATACCCCGTTTCCCAAATTCCCGGGACATTCAAAACGTAAATGTCCCTCTTTCCCGCAAAGCCAACATTCCATTCGGTTTTTATTTTCGTATCTTTTTCCATTTCCATTTTGTTTTATGAATTTACTTTTATTTCCATCTTTACCCTGTTTCTCTTCTTTTTCAACATCACTCTCTCCTTTACTTAAACTGAAATAATTCTCTTTTCTTCTATAAAAATTAAAATTACTTCTCTTTTTCTGTTCAAAGTAACTTTCCTGGATAAATTTTACTGTCTTGGCTCTTTCGATCGCTACTTTTAAGGATGATATTCCCTCTAACTGAAGAGTTCTCCTTATGAAACCGTCCGATATCGCAGAAACAAATTGTGCACAAGCAATTTTGTCCCGAACGGAATGTGGACATTCGGGATACGTAAATTGAGACAATCTCTCTATTTCTGCCCCAAAAGCAGCAAAATTTTCCCCAAACTTTTGTTTCCTATTCGTAAATTGACAGTAATAACTTTGTAGAGAATTTCCCCGAATCGCAATTCTAATTTTGATTTTAATTCCGCGAATTTAAAATTATCCGAATCTTGAACATTTTCAAATACCGCGCGAGCTTTTCCTCTTAAGCACGAAACGAGCACGGCAGTTTTCGTCTCCTCATTCCAACGACTCGCCCGAGCAATTAAGTTAAACTGCGAAAAGAATTCACGTAACGGAGTACTTCCGTCAAAAGTATCTGGTTTTAATTTAAGACCTGACTCATTGTTTAACAAAATTCGAGAGGTTTCCTCCTCTCCCGTGACAACAGTTTCTCTCTCAAGAGGCAAAATATTCTGATCGCGTGCATCTCTGGTTTTATTAGCGGCACTATTACAAGAAAGACTTAGCTGGTTTTCTTGAAGATGCCGGAGTTCCATTTCTCGTTGTCGCAGAAGCGTCACAAGATCCTCCTGCTGCCGTATCTGTAGCGCGCGCTCTTCGCGCATCTGTTTAAGCTCCTCCATCGCCGTCCGAAGAAACGTCTCCGCGCTCGACGTTTCACCTTCAACACTTTCAGGAGTCCGCTCAATTCCCGTTGTTAACATTGCATGCCCGGCGTCTCCCGAGGAACGTGTGCAGAGCCCTCGGCGTGGGGTATTTGTAAGAGGCATTGTATGTCGTTTCTCTCTGTCCGTCCGTTCGATCCCGGACGAGCCCCCAAAATGTTACGAGCAAAAAGGGGTACTTGTTTACTCGCGCTCTCACTCCGGAAAAGAACTAGACTTCTTTATCAAACACAAAATCACTTTAATAGTTAACCACCAAACACGATCATATCATCATACACCAAACTCCAAAATCACAGACAGCTCATTTTTTTAATAAACAAGGCCGTTGTCAAGGAGAACGCTTCATGGCCTTATTCACACCGCAGCTTGAACTCGCCTCGCAGGGACGGCTCGGCTTGTAACAATATTACTAGATGCAAAAAATTATAGTAGCTACAAAAATCATTAATATTCTAATTATTCCTTTGTAATGAATTAAAAAATTGTTTACAAATTACAAAATATTTTATAAGAATTATATATATATATATATATATATATATATATATATATATATATATATATTTACATATATATTATGCGCGCTCGTAGATCGCGGCACTTCGTTTTACGAATAGAAGGATGAAGGATAAAAGAGACAAACAGAGTAGGTGCCGGTACTCGTCTTGCACAAGACGATAAGGATCGTGATGATTACGGGACGCAGAAAATCGAGATCGGTGAAATAGATGTTATGAAAATTCACGAGTGTCAGACAGTCAAATATATTCACATATCATCACAATTACAAAAAATGATCACCAAAGTGGTATGATCTTTAAGTTCAATACAGTTTGGCGCCACGTGGTAATGGCGTGACTAAAGAAATCTCGCCACTGTAGATCGCAATGGTGCGCGCCGAGATATCTCGCCACCGAAGATTTTATGCACAAATTCTTACCACGCGTGCGATCGCGGAGGGCGTCTTTGTGAAAGTCACGATTAGTCAATTTTCGCCAACTGGAGAATCTTCAGAGCGACAGCGGCTCGAGCGCGTTAGCAGCGCGTTGCCGCGTGATCACAATATCGACGCGGGACGCTTTCAAACAAAGGCGGACGCGAGCCGGTTCAGAGCACACGAGTGTTTGCTCCGACTTGTACTTCACTCGCGATATTGTGCTGTCGATCGACTAGAACACTAAACAATTACTCGCGTGAGAACTGCTTTGCAACATCGATTTTAGAGAATCGACGAGTGATCGGAAACTTGCACACGGCCAAGATGCGTGGTGTTGCTTCGACAGTTCGAAAAAAAAGAAGGAAGAAGAAGCCGGAAATAAATAACTCGCGTCGCTAAATTTGCCCAGAAACCGGGAATCGCAAGCGCTTCCCGGATATCCTTAGTGGTGATAATTTGCGGTGATATATTGAATGATTTATCGATTTCGCGATAAGATATTTTTGGGGAGGTGGCGTCATCCCGCGAGTTAGGCGAGCCGCACGAAGACTGCGACCGTACGCTGCAATTTTATCTTTGTCTTGAACATATGTGTGTGCGCGCGTGCGTGCGTGCGCGCGTGCGTGCGTGCGTGGGTGTGTGTGTACCGGGTCACCCATTTTAAAGTATCCCCTAGAATATTACAAAAACTAAGCATTTTCAGCAAAAATGTTTCAGACAAAAGTTATGTGGTTTCGAGGGGGACATAAGTTGGCGTTATTAATTTGACCTTGAATAGTTGCTTGAAGGTCACGTGAAGGTCACTTTTAATTTTTTAAATGAAATAGCCTATTTTTTATTACATATTCTTGTAGCTTATCACGAGACGTTTCCAAAACACTATAAACAAATGTTTTTTGTTAAGTATTTGTCGAATTGTGAGACTTGGAAGTTAATTTTTTAAGAAATACACTTTAGATCAAAAAATTAAAAAAAAAACAGGTGTTTGATATTTTTTTAAATGCTATGTAATAATGGCTTCATTTTTTCATCATACCGCCGGCTTTAGCGTTACCCGATGTACACTGCGAAGAGGTAGCACGGTCGAATTTTGTAAATCATGTAGCTTTTAAAAGGGCTGATGTTATAATTGATCTTTTTAAACAATAAGGTGCTCAAAAGTGGCACCGTTAACCTGTTGACAAAGCTGGATTTGACGTTGAAAATGAGTAACAGTATGCAGAAGAGTATTGCGTGTGATATTAATGCACGCTATTCGAATTCTTTCTATCATATCTGCTCTAGTGGTTGGTCTTTCTCGATAGACATAATCTTTAAGGAAGCCTCACAAGTAGAAGTCAGGAGCAGTTAAATCTGGTGACCTTGATGGCCACTTAATTGGACCTCCTCTGCCTATCCACTTTTCAGGATACATTTCATTAAGGGGTCATATCTAATTGCGAGGCCAAAAAAATACGAATCTTTGTGAATTTTTTTCTAGAAAATATATGCATATTTCTGTACGAAAGTTTTTGTGTTTGAAAGAGTCTACTTTGATAAAGTCTTCATATTTTTTTATGCAAAAATATTAATAAATGAAAAAGTTATAGACAATAACCATGAAGCTATTTTTTAAAACGCGTTTTGCAGTGACCACTGCCATTCCGAACCAGGCTATCTAAAATCAAAAAATCCAAAAAAATTAGTTAATATATGAATTTATCTAGTCCTTAATCGTTCGATATGCCGAAAAATTAAATAGCAACAAAATGGCGGCTATTTAAAGTTGAAGAATCGATTTTCGTATAAAAAAAATCGAACTATTTCGTCCTTTAAAAACAAAGTACGCATTAAAAAAAAAAATCCTATGATTAAGGACTAGATTTACATGTCTAAAAAAAGTATGCAAAATTTCAAATCGATCGGTGCAGCGGTTTTTGAGATATCGTGGTCACCGATTTTGAAAACATAGTTTTGAGAAAAACGCGTTTAAAGTTTCAAGTATAGTTTACACTAAATTTGTAACCATAGCATCGTTACGAAGGTAAATTATATCTCTTTCTCGCTCGCACGCCGGATTATAACATATCGTTCCGTCCCTTTTACTTGCACACCCGATCACGTGACGTCAGTACTCTCCGTCTCGCTCACTCGCACGCGCGGCCACGTGACGTCGGTTCCGTCTTCCATCTCGCTCGCTCTTGCGCCCGATCGCGTGACGTCACACGTAGCATCGCGCGGGCACGTGCGCGTAGGTACACACCGAAAAGTGGGGTAAACACGTGGTTCCGACTGCGTGGGCGGCTGGAGGGTATAAATACGGAGCCACACCAGGAAGGAGCAACCAGTCGGTTCCAAATCACCGGTACTGACACTCCGGGAGTACTCGGAGCTCCTTGGCTGGGTGTTCTCGGTTTCCTTATACTGGGTGTACTCGGTTTCCTGAAAACCCCTGACACCGGGCGTTCTCGGTTATCCGCACTCCTGTGCCGGGCGTTCTCGGCTTCCTGACACCGGCCGTTCACGGCTTTCCTGACACCGGGCGTTCTCGGGTATCCGCACTCCTGTGCCGGGCGTTCTCGGCTTCCTGACACAGGCCGTTTACGGCCCTCCTGATACCGGGCGTACTCGGTTACCCGTTTCTTTACCTGTTACCTGTCCTGTAGTTTCGATTCTTAATTTTCATTTTATTTTCAGAACACATTTAAAATAATTTCACTCGGCGACGACGCGTTTACCCGGAGTTACAACTTCCTCACCGGATTTTCCTTGGATATCCTCCGTCCCGAGCGTTCCGTCCGAACAAGCGTCCTCCGAACAAAGCGAGCGTATCTTGACCCCTTCCTCAGGCGAGCGATAGTTATTAAGTTGCGTTAGTATTAAGTCCGCGTTACTTGTAATATTTTCCGAGCGTTAGTTTGTAAGATCCGCCTCTCGCATTTAGACTTAAGATTTCAATCAACGCCGCGAGCGCTTAATTTAGTTTAAGTTTTCTACGTGTTCTCTATGCGTGTACGTCATAATTAGTTTTAAGTTCTTTCCGCGTGTGAACAAACGTTCCGGGGAACACGAGTTCCGAAGGTGTTGACTTCCTCTTCCTAATAAATTTTATTTTTTTTGTATTACGGAGTGTAAGGAGATATTGATTTAAAATAAATATTTTGTTAATTTCTTTTCAAATCGGAGTTCCTTCTTTTCTCGATCCTGGCACCGGCGAGCTAATCCGCGACCGCGAGAAAAGACGAATCGTTACAAATTAAAACATTTATTTTTCAACTTACACAGAGTCATCTATTCCAGGGCCATAAAATGTAACCTCTGCCAAAGTTGTTGCTTCTAAAATGTCAGTTTGTTGTTGCCGACGACGTATTCTTTCCTTCCGAGTACTCTGTTGCGCGCGACAGTTTGCTAGTTCTGTACGGTTTGCGTCCTGTATAGTCACATATTGATGGGCATTAGGGCCGCTGCTTACTCCTATGGATTGTAGCATCTGTAGTAATGTTATTGAACCCTCATTAAATACACAGGCAGCGATATATGCGGCTAATTCGACAGTAATTGAGCCACTTGGAATAATTTTTGGGCTAATTTTCCAGATCAGTTGGTTATAACTCTCGTTATTGTTTTGGTTAAACCCGCCAAGACAATTTCTAGTAAAGTATCCTGACTAAGATCTTCATAAATAGGCTTGATTGCAGTCAAAACATCTGGAGGTAAAGGTTTATAATCATGTTTAAATGAAGCCAGCTCTCCTTTCGCCGAAGCGCGCTGCCAAGTACACCATGACTCAACTCCAATCGGACATCTACTATGACACGGTTTTTCATCTGTAGAGCTATAATGATCATATGTTGCCCAAATCGCGTTATACATATCTTTCACTGATTCACAATGTCGTCGTATTGCTAAACCGTAATAAACTGTTAATTTATCGATCATTTTTGCCGTTAGCTTGCCTTTACCGCCGAGCCCCTTCGTTTTCTTTTTGCACTCGCGCAGGCGACTTCCCATTCTTTTTTGGACGTGTCCAATGCATTCTTTTTTAATAATAGGAGTATCACCATAAGGAGCAGTATTTATGATACCCTTGTACGTTTTTGAATCGCCATCACTGATGTAGTTCGTGTATTTTATACCGTAAATTTTCTCTGAACGCTGGAACATTTCTAGAATTGCGTCTACTTCCATTTTACCTGACGACCCTTGATAGTTTGCGTGACATTCATCTGTATGCGTACTTAACCATTCTTCATATTCTTCAGAACCTTTTTTTTTACTCCAATATTCACATACTTT
The DNA here is from genome assembly GCF_016802725.1 of Solenopsis invicta. NCBI lineage: Eukaryota > Metazoa > Arthropoda > Insecta > Hymenoptera > Formicidae > Solenopsis > Solenopsis invicta. The sequence continues at coordinate 13,710,078 of NC_052667.1, forward strand.
GCAATATGAACTTTTCACAAAAACGTCAATAACTTTGCCAGTGTAATATCCGATGATAGAAGAAACACCGAATAAAGAACTAAATCCGAGCTTTTTCCACGTCCCGTCACCAGACACAGTTAATTCAGTTATTTTATCCAAATTTTTTGCTTTACAAGTCTCTGCTACTTCTTCTTTCACGGTCTTTTTAAAAAGTATTTCAGCAACAGTTTTAATACATTCGTGCATATGTTTTGCAATCATATCATACGTGGACTGATGAAAAAAAGCCGCCATGTCCATTAAGCCACAAAACTTTTGAGCACCTTTTAATCCTAATCCTAGAACTCTCATTGTAAATATAAATCTTCGATTTATTTCGTAGGAATGTGAGACAAAAGTACTCGAAGGAACATACTGAGGCTCGCAATTATCACACAGTAAAGCAATTTTAAAACCGAGGCCGCGCGTATCTGCAGTTTGAAAATTAATATTTCCATTACATTGCTTGCACTTTATAAAATTGGAAATAGTGGAAAAAACGGTAATAAAGTTTATAATTCTATATTCTATGTTATTGTCTTGCGGCACAATTATTTCCTTTTGCCTCTTGAGTTTCTTTGCAGATGCACTAAAACTGTCTTCATTATGCTCCACTGTTTGTGGATTAAACACGTTCTTTCTTTTTCTTGTTCTCGATTTTCTTAAATTGTCTGATTTTCTTAAATCTTTTGAACCCTTTTGGCGATTCATAATTTTGAGGAAAATGTAGCGAATATTCAACTGTACGGTTCGACGTCAACTGCTAATCTGCCAGGGTTATGTGTTTGCTGGTCTAAAAGTCCGTTAAATTTGAAGTTGAAATGTGTTGGAAGACTATTCGTATTTACTAATATGTCTATATACACTAATACACACAACAGATGACCTGAGAGACAGGTAGAAAGAGACAGTATATAGGAGACGGTATTCATCCTTCGTGCAGCTGCCGCGCCAAACGGCTCGGAGCGTTCCGACGGACCTACACTCAAGGTCGTATATCTTCATGAAAATACGACAGATCAACTTAAAATTTTAAAGGAATATTTCTAACATTATATACTTTAAGAAAATGTGATTTTTTCCAAATTTCTAAGTAGATATAATCCCTTAAGGTAGTTCCTTACAACGTGTGCAAAATGTGGAGGAGCACCATCTTGCTGAAATCACATTCTCATTCTTGTATGCAAATCAACGTTTTCTAGTAAAAATGGAAGATCGTCTCTTAGCAGTCGCAAGTAACTTTCACCGTTGACAGTGTTATCAAAATAATAGGGACCAATGAGGTAGCCATTTACAATTCCGCACCACACATTGACGGTCCAGTAGTGTTGATGATCTATTTGCTGCATCCAATGTGGGTTCCAGTAGTAGCTGTTGTGTCGATTCAATGATCCATCACTGTGAAATGTGGTTTCGTCAGAGAACATTATAAACTTGAAAAAGTTTTCATCGTTTTGAATTTGCTGTACTGCCTACTAACAAAACAATAGCCGTTCTTCGTGATCCTGCTCATTTTATCCGCTTGATTCAAGAACGAATGGTATGGGTGGTACTTTACGACTTTTAAATATCTTCGCGCAGTCTCTCCTGAGATACCAATTTGAATTTGAATTTGATGCGTTGATGTGTTAGGGTTCAAATAAACTGCCGCCAAGACTAGAAAGCGCGCATTCGTACGATAATCGTCGATCATACATCGTTTTCGTTGTCGCCGAATATTTCCTCTTCGAATTCTTGATTCAATTTTGCGAATTACGGAAGCATTCGGGTGATGCAGTCGCATAGGATATTGTCTGCAATACAATACTGCTGCTCTTTTATAAAAACGGTGGCATTCTTCTAGAACAAGGAGAATATCCACGATTTCATTCGAAGAGTAATCATCCGCCCGATTCTCAGATAATGTAAATTTAGCAATTTGTTCAGAAATCGAAGTAACAGATAATGAAAACTTTCACACACAAGGAAGACACAAAACAAAAGACTTTATTGACTTTAAGGTTCAGATCTAACTACTTGGATGTAACGTGGATACAGTGTGGATACAATGTAAACACTCATGTGTCCTTGAACCAAGCGTTAAATGAGCAGGATCACGAAGAACGGCAATTGTTTTGTCAGTGGGCAGTACAGCAAATTCAAAACAATGAAAACTTTTTGAAGTCTGCTTCTGACTTCTGAGTACTTCTGCATACTGTTACTCATTTTCAACGCCAAATCCAGCTTTGTCAACAAGTTAACGGTGCCACTTTTGAGCACCTTATTGCTTAAAAAGATCAATTTGTAATATTGTCGATTTTCTTTCGCGCGGACTAGCTCGTCGGAGCGGTGCGATAGAAAGGGCTCGAACGGGAAGAGAGGAAAAAGTCGTGTGTATAAATGACGAGTCGGTGGTGTATAAGATATAATCTACGCGTGTTTATTAATTAAGCTTCTACGGAACCGAAAGCATACAGTGGTTCGGTGCGCGCGGACGGACAAGGTACATGAACTTAGAACGGCGTGTGGACGGACGGATCTTTTGAAAACGCGGCTATTTACAAGTTTATATACATACGGTTAGCGAGGTGTCGCCAGGTGACGAAACGCGAGTGACGTCTAGATGCGGGCGCGGCTTTTCCGGGTGTATCGGTACGTGATGGACGGAGCTCCGCGTCGCGCTGTGGCGATGCGCGAATCGGCAGGGCGACCGCGGCCGCGTGCGTGCCGATGACGATGGCGGCTGGGATGCCGCGAAACGCGCCGAGTACCTCGGCCGAAACCCCGTATCGGCGATTCCGTTGCTTGCGTTTCGTGGAGGAGCGGAGGTAACCGCGGTTCGTGAGCTGATCGGGAGTCCTTCCCTCGCCAAGGACCTTGACGAGAGTTGGACGCTCGGGCTCGCGAGGATGCGGAGGATGAGGAGCGGTGCGGAAATTGCGGAGTACCTCCGCCGTGGTCAAGCAATCTTCCACCACTTTAATTTCCAGGAGTGTCAGAAGCAGCAGATCAACGGGTGATGCTGGCTGACTTGAAACAGGTGCCTCTATCGGAGCACGCGGCCCTATATATACCCGGCGACTCCGTTTGCCTCCGTCATTTTCGGCGCTTGACGGCGGGGTCGCCGGAGGGGAACGAACGCGCGCTCCATCGTGTGCGCGTGCACGCCGACTTAACGCGCGCGATGGCTCGACACGGTTTTACCGCGCAAAGTTCTTTTCATCTTTATAATTGGGTGCCCGAGGCATCCCCGGTTATAGCCCGGCGGATCTCTCTCTCCGGCTGTCGGCGGCCGAGGACGATGCATAACCTTTTTCGAGGGTGTGCATCGTTACAAATTATAACATCAGCCCTTTTAAGGGTTACATAATGTACAAAATCCGACCGTGCTACTTCCTCGCGGTGAACATCGAGTAACGCTAAAGCCGGCGGTATGATGAAAAAATATAACCATTGTTACATAGTATTAAAAAAAATATCAAACACCTGTTTTTTTTTAATTTTTTTATCTAAAGTGTATTTCTTGAAAAATTGACTTTCAAGCCTCACAACTCGAAAAATACTTAAAAGAAAAACATTTGTTTATAGTGTTTTGGAAACGTCTCAAAATAAGCTACACGAATATGTAATAAAAAGTAGGCCGTTCCATTAAAAAAATTAAAAGTAATCTTCACGTGGCCTTCAAGCAACTATTCAAGGTCAAATTAATAACACCAACTTATGTCCTCCTCAAAACTATATAACTTTTGTTTGAAACATTTTTGCTGAAAATGCTTAGTTGTTGAAATATTCTAGGGGATACTTTAAAATGGTATATATATATATATATATATATATATATATACCATATATATATATATATATATATATATACAGGGTGTTACAAATCAAAGGGACCTGGAATATACCATGAGTTAGAGGACACAAATCCAAGTCGAAAAGTCCTGAGTCATTTTTTGATCTGAGCCTTCTGTTCCATGCTATATGATGTTAAAGTTAGCGTATGAGCGTCTGTCTACAGAAAAAAAGCAGTGACGGACAATAGACGGGCGGAGCGGAGATGAAAAACTACGCGGCGGGAAAACAACGATGAGCAACGGAACGGCTGTAATAAAACACACACACACACACGCACACACACACACACGCACGCACGCACGCACGCACGCACGCACGCACGCACGCACGCACGCACGCACGCACGCACGCACGCCCGCCCGCCCGCCCGCCCGCCCGCCCGCCCGCCCGCCCGCCCGCCCGCCCGCCCGCCCGCCCGCCCGCCCGCCCGCCCGCCCGCCCGCCCGCCCGCCCGCCCGCCCGCCCGCCCGCCCGCCCGCCCGCCCGCCCGCCCGCCCGCCCGCCCGCCCGCCCGCCCGCCCGCCCGCCCGCCCGCCCGCCCGCCCGCCCGCCCGCCCGCACGCACGCACGCACGCACGCACGCACGCACGCACGCACGCACGCACGCACGCACGCACGCACGCACGCACGCACGCACGCACGCACGCACACACTCTTTCTCTATCTCTCTCTCTCTCTCTCTCTCTCTCTCCCTCTCTCCATTTTGTTTAAAAAAAACTTTAAAGATCCTTAGGTGCATAACCAAAATAAACGTTTCGGTGTTATTGTAATTTATTAATGTTACGTGAAATAATTATTTATTTGGTTATAATTATAATAAATGTTCGAAGTGTACTCCTCCTACTTCGATACACGTTCTTGCTCTTTTCTATACATTTCGCGTGGCTCTTCGAACTTGAACATTACTAATTCCCTCAATAGTGTGGAATACTAATTCCGTCATTAAATTTATACAGTAAATGTTTGATGTGAAATGTTGGGAGATCAAATCGTAAGTATTTTAAGACAATTTATTAATCAAATTAAATTTTATCTATTTTTTTTTAATGTTTTTTTTCCTGATATTACATTTTTTATTATGTCTCTTAACGTTTCTCCAAATTTAAAATTTTTTCCTTACAAAATTAGCTTGCCTTCTTTGATACTTCAAAAACGTCTAGTTAATCGAAATAGAAGAAAAAGATTTGATTGTCTCAAATTAAATATCACTGTTTGTAGTAAATGTTTTAGTGTAAGCAACTATTTAGTGATGAAGATACTTATTGTTAGTGAAATGAACGAAATATGATTCCAACGAAACATTTAATTTATTCTAATGTATCTTTTTTCTCACAATCAATACGATAATAATGTTATCTCTTGTAACTAATGTTATTGATGTTACATTAATAATAACATTGATATAATCTTATTAAACAAATTCTTAGATTGGGCCTTTTATATTACCAGAACGATTAAATTCGCAAAGATATCTCGACTTTTTAAGAAACGATCTGCCGAATTTGCTAATTCCAGAAAATAATTTCGACAATGTAGCACTAAATAGAAAAGCTCCAATATTCATACCCGATGGCGCACCTGCCCATTCTGCACGTAAGATATCCTTTTATTACAAAAATATTTATTACTTATAAAATTTAAAATCTATCAAAATTTGTTAAAGATTGTTTTCTCAATTACGACACTATCGTGTACCCTTAAAGATTAATTTTTATATCATGGATAAAAATCTTACTAACAATAGTCATTATTACAAGGAGAACAAAAATTTTTGTGATTCATGTAAATATGTTATTAGGACCATTTAAGCAAATCGTTTACTTCACACAAATAAATATTAAAAACAAAGTATTCAAAGACTCTCAAGATTTAACACAAAATAAACAGTTAAAACAGGCTAGTGAGAATCAGCGCGGGTATAAGAGCGCAAAACACAATCAGTGTTCAAATAGTTATTTATTCATAATGAATTATAAGTAACGAACGTTTCGGCTCTCTTTGGAGTCCTCTTCAGCGAAATTACAAAAAGAAAAAAATTATTTTAATCGTCATCTTCAACGCAATTACAAGTGGAAGCTATTCTAATGGTCATCAGTCCGTTACCGGGAATTAAATGAGTCACCAACGGTTTGCCAAATCCGCCGTGGAAGCATTGCCCGTTGTCGTGTCAGTAAAATTGACAATTTTCTAAACAACCATCGTGTTCTTATATAGCTGACATTAATATAATTAATGTTTTTTTTATTTTTTAAATTTTTTAAAAAATATGTGACTCACCCATTGGCACTGATGACGACCAGTAAAGCGTTCGATAACTTTGTCCATAGGAAGCGAAATTCGCCTGTCAAAGTATACGTTTGAATTTTCTGTAATGCCGCGTGCTTACTATCTCACGCAATAAAGTATACAGACAAAATCTACGTTCGAACATCCTACCATCGCCGAGGAAGTCAAATAAACGAGAGAGAGCAAACAATAATAGATACATAGATACGTAAATATGAACGGAGAAATCATTTGATACAAAACAAAATAAATTAGCGGACAGCAATTAACAATGTCAGAATTATCAAATTCAAAATAAAAATACAGACTTGACGTGAATTGGAGGCAAAGAGATTAATATAATTAAAATCAACGTAGTGAATTAGCGGTGAGACGACTGTTGCTAGTAAATAAAACTTATTTGTTACAGTCTCTTTAATAGTGAGAGGTATGCGTGATGTAGAAATTCAGTATCCCTTTGTAAATTGAGGTTATTTGTTTGTAATTGGATGTGTAGCATTTCCGATGTTAACCGCCTGTCCAAAACTCGCTCGTTATCCAAGATTTTAATATTCTTCCAGTCAAAGTCGTGATTAAGATTAATTCTGTGTTCCGTGATGACCGAATGGTTGTTCGCATTACGTCTAATATCATTGTAATGTTCTATGGCCCTTGTTTTTAATCTCCTGCTAGTTTGTCCTACATAGCATCGCAGTCTTTGCACATGATCTTATACACTACATTTTCTTTAAGATTATTCGGGATAACGTCTTTTTGAACTTTAATGAATCTGCTCAATTTATTGAGACTAAAAAAAACCAGATTTATGTTGAATTTGTTCGTGAAATATTTGAACTTGTCAGAAATTGTAGGAACATATGGCAATAAGAACCATGGAGATTTTTTATTTTTTGTGTCGGAATCATTGTTAGTGTCTGTATGTTTGCTTGGATTAATTAAATGTTTTATGTGGCTATTAATTGTCTCAAAAATAAATCCAGCAGTATAATCATTCATAAAAAGTGTATTTACGATAAGCTCAAAATTCTTTTTGTGGAATTAAAGTAAGATCAATTAAATTATCTGGGACAGCCATCACTATGTCATCCACATATCTAAAATAAAGAGGTAGATGTATTCCAATTTTGTTTAAAGCCCAGTGTTCAAGGTCCTGCATGACGAGGTCTGCTATAACGGGTGACAACGGAGAACCCATGGGGGTACCAAATTTCTGTTTATAAAATTCATTTCCAAAGCTAAAATAGGTTGAATCTAAAACAAATTTTACTGCTGTTAAAAATTCTTGTTCAGGAATGTTACAAGATTCACTAAGAAACATCCACCTATTAGAGATGCTTGTTAAAGCTAAATCTATGGGAATGTTCGTGAATAGCGATATAACATCCAACAAAATCAACCTGTAATCAGGACCTAGATGTCTGCCCTTCAATTTTTTAACTAATTGGAAACTGTTGTTAATCTTACTTGAAGGCTCCGGAATGTATGAAGCGTTGGATAAAACACCAAAAAAACATCATTAAGAATACAATCCGGATAAGATTTATTAGAGCGTGCGTTGAGAATAACATTACTCCACCACATTTACTGTTTATTGTGAACCATAAGCTCAACTTCTTTCATTATCGGTCTTTACACAAATGGAATTACTTAACTAATCAAATTATTGGAAGAACTTTGAAAATAGAATTAAATGATGCTTATAGATCTGTCAACTATTTTCAACAACAAATCTTTCACCTCAGAAGCAAATCTTGCGACATTTTCCGGCAAATATTTGTTATTCCTTTTTCAATAAACAAGAGGCCACTTTTCGTTCTCATCTAAAACATGAACACCGTTGCGCCCTTTGCTGTTTTGGAGCCATCGGTGTACCACTGGAAGGCACTCTTTTTAAAAGGACGTCCCCCCAGTGCTTACGTCTCTCTGTCTGTATAGATAGCCTCAGAGTTGTGTGCAAAGTTGAATTTTGTTTTCATCGCATTCATGAGCTATGTCGCATATGCCGTCAGTTGTGAGTATCCTCATATGCCCGGTCCGACTAATTGACATAGGTATATAGAAGTTAAGGGTTCGGATTGTCGAACTGGCGGCACTTTCCGAACATGTAGGTGGAGAGGTAACAGATCCAAAAGGGCCTCTAAAGCTGCAGTAGGGCAGGTTCTCATAGCCTTCGTGATACTGAGGCATGCAAGCCTTTGAATCTTTTGCAGCTGTTGTGCCGCCCTAGGCTCAGTTTTTGGCCACAATATTGCGGCTGCGTAGATAACCATGGGTCTAATGATAGCCGTATATGACCAAAGGATTATTTTAGGCTTAAGACCCCAATTCTTGCTTAGAAGTCTGCGGCAGATGTTAAGGCAGCTTTAGACTGAATTTTTTTACATGGGAATTCCATGACAGTTTCTGATCCAAGATAACTCCAAAGTATTTTACTTATGTCTTGAAGCCGATCACCGTGCCGTCCAATATGGGTGCTGTAAGATGAAGCTCTCTCTTCCTGATAAAAGATACGATAGTAGTCTTCTCGGGGTGCATAGCCCCTTTCTTGTACATCACTGTTGCGCGATATTCAAGGCTCTCTGCATACTGTGTGAAACGATGGCGTCCAGCTAGCTTCTGATAGTAATCACTATATCGTCGACATAGCTTTGCACCTTGTAACCATTGATTATTAGTGTGTTTAGGAGGTCATTCACAACCATCGACTAAAAAAACGATGACAATACTCCTCCTTGGGAGCACTCCTTTGCCGTGGTGATGGTTCCTCTGCCACTGTGGCTTTGACTTTCCGTTCACTTAGCATGGCCTTGATCCAAGTAGTGACAGCTGGGTGGAATCCTTTCCCATTAGCCGCTTCTTCAATAGAGTCATACAATGTGTTGTCGAAAGCACCCTTTATGTCCATAAAGGCACACAGGACTATCTCTTTGGCCTCATGGGCCCTTTTTATGCGGCTCACCAGACAATGTAAGGCGGTAGAGCTAACCTTTTAATATGTTGATTTTTGTAGGGCATGAATCAGCACTTCATTCCTAAGATATTGGTCCTTCACCTTTCCATACCTTTTAGCATAAATGAGGTGAGGCTAATCAATTTGAACGATTTGGGTTGGACACTAAAACGCCTTCCATCCTTTGGTATAAAAACCTATAACCCTAGTTGTTGTCGGGCGGTATCGAGATCGTGAATGCGGTTTGGAAGCTTGTTGGATTGTCAGGTTTCAGTTAATTAATCGCACTCGGATTTGCAAAAATAAAAATTGTAGGTTTATTCAAATTCAAAGATAATACATGTAATAGGTTTACAACATGATCGAACAATGCATTAACGAAATGCCCCGTAACGAGTGGATTTACTGAAATAAAAATATAAGGTTCCTGCAATGGTCAGACTTGATTAAATGAAAGTACAAACAATCAAAAATAAATGATTATCGTGTCTCAAAATGACAGAAAGATAATGTAGTTCAACAAACGGAAAGTTAATATAATTGTAGAATCGTCTTAAAATAATCATACTTAACTAACGGAAAGACAATCAAACTGAACAGACTTATGTTAAACAGAAACATAATTGTCTTTAATCAACTTAAATGGAGAAATGTAATCGGTTCGAGATAAATACATATAATCGCGAGGTTTATGGGGACACGGTGTCCGGGGGTGGTCGGAAAATCGCGGAATGCGTTGTGAGCGTATATGGTGCACGGTGATTGGTTCGGTGAACGTGGATTAGTCGGCGTGCCGGTAGCGATTCCGCGATTTGCCCAAGCCGCCTTGTACAAATAAGGCAATATGTATTGTCAGGGCGCAGATGCCCTGGCAATATTTTGGTTACGACTTGCCCGATCGGCGTCGAGGATGCTCGACGGGTGCGTCTTCCCCGAGTATGCTCGAGGACGGAGCGGATTGTCTAGGAATGCCTAACCTACGGACTCGACAAGAATGTTCGTCGCGATTGGCTACGGCGAGGATGCTTGCCTAGGAGGTGATTGCGGATTAGCCGAAGATTCTCGACTATTCGGGATGACGAAGATTCTTGTCGAGAGTCTTGTCAGAAAGAGACAAATATGCTCGTCCCCAAGGAAGTCGGGAATGCATCGAATATGCCCGACTAGGACAGATCGATGAACCGGGAAGATCTCACTCCGGTGTTCCCACTGCCGGCTTATATATCCGAGCGCGTGGTTAGAAGCACCAATCGGCGCATTCGGTCAACTGTCCCAGAGTGGGAACGTTATGGAACGCCATGGGCTGTGAGCGTGCTGTCGCGTGATTGCGTGAAAGGTTAGCTTGGTGCGAACACGTGGTCCGCGACGTCACGGTGCTTGGATGACCAGATCAAAGTGGAGATGTGCGCGAGGTGGAGGAGCGTTTCGTTACAAACCACGTTAACTTGCTTCTGCTGTTTGGGGATATGTACCCTATCATAAAGCTATGTTTGAACAAATTTGTTATGTATGACAACAGATAATCCATGCCCTTTTGAAGCAAATCCGAAAAAATCCCATCACCCTTCGGAGATTTGTAAGGTTTGAGGGATGAAATGGCTCACTTCACCCTGTTTGACACAAAGTTTGTCTAGTCCTTTTACTTTGCGGTGGTGGGGTAGTGAGGCAGCAAGGTCTCTTCTTTTTTTTTTCGTTTTGTCATCGGTGGTGACAATATGGGCTCCGGGAGAATGAGTGCTTAGGAGAAGCTTTAACCTCTCCTTCGCGTCATTTGTGTATTCGCAATTTGCCTTGAGCAGATGGCCGATTTGGTTGGAGTGATCCTTTGCCATTACTCTTTGTAGTCGAGCCGCAACAGGGAAATCGAAAATGCTTTTGCAGAAACTCCTCCATGATTTTTTCTTGGACCTCTTAAGTTTTTTATTGTACAACATTTGGTGAGGGCCTCCCTATACCGCTCTCAATGTTCCTGACGTCTGGTCCTCTTGGCCTTATTCAAAAACCTTCTGGCCGAGGAGCGCATCTCCTCCAGGCCCTGATTCTACCATGTCGTTGTGAATGAAGATTTTTTGTGCTTTGTAGGGCAGTTACTTTTGTAGGCTTTATGGATAATTGTGCAGTTTAGTTGAGGCTCTGTTCAGTTCTTCTATACCTGCAATAACTTCATTGGAATTCTCTAGTTTACCTCTCAACAGCTTCTGGTAGAGCGTCCAGTCCGTGAGCTTAGGGATTCATATTATTTCCTCCGCTGAACTCCCCACCTCCAGATCGAAGACTATGTGCCTGTGATTCAAGAGCGAGGCTTGTCAGAAGACATGCCAATTGGCATTCTTGGAGCTAAGCAGGGGAGTAGCTAGTGTGAGGTCAAGCATCTTCTGTTTGACTCTCGTAATAAAAGTGAGTTTCTTTCCCCTATTAATTATGTCTAGGTTAGTTTGACACAGATACTCAAACAGACACTCACCTCTGTCGTTGATATCCATGTTGCCCCAGACCTTGAGGTGTGCGTTTGCATTACAGCTGAGAATGAGGCCTCTGTTCCTTTCTTGGCAATATTGGATAAGGTTTTTGACCTCCTCTGGTGGTGGGTTCTCAACTGCGTCTTCTGGAAAGTAGGCCGAGGCTATTATTGCCTCTTGCCGTCTTCCATTTGTTGGCAGCATTACTGTTACTAGGTCCCTGCAAGCAAACTGAGGTAATGGTAAAAATTTAACGTGTATTTTGAGCAGAACTGCGATCCGTAGCCTCTTTTTTTCCGTAGACCAGCCTACCTGCAGTGATTGTTAGTCTGCAAACTAGACCTCCATAGACGTAGGGCTTTTGAATTAGAGCTATGTCTACTTGTTTGTCGAAAATCCTGCACAGCACATTGGAAGCCGTTTTATTGTGCTGCAGGTTAATCTGCAGAACCTTGAAGGTGTCGGCTTAGAGATCTTGACCGAGCGTGGGAGGGACACAGGGAGGTGTTTTAGCACTTTTGGCCTCAGTGGTCTTTTTCCCACCAACCCGTCTTCCGACGCCTAGCTTGTCTGAGGTGGGCTGTTTTAAGGCTGCGGCTCCTTTCTTTTGGTCCGACTTTCCAGCACCGATTGTGAGAGCGCTAACACACTTCAGTTTCTTAGAAGTAGTCTGGAAGGATTAGCCGGAGACTTTGCAACGTTCTTTGGTCTAATCTCTACTTGACCAAATTTGTAACTGGCTTTGTAGCCTTTTTTCTTTAGGATTTTGTGGAAGGGCCCGTCTATTGACCTTGTGAGATGTACGGTAGATCCCGCCTGCGTTCTCTTTAGGATCCTCCAGTCGGAGATGCTCAGACTATTGTTCTGGCTCTTATTAAGCTTGAGGATCCTCTCGCTCTTATCTTCCACGCTGTCTGGGAAGAAGGCGTTGACGATAATGGCCTTGGGTAGGTTCTTTTTCTCAATAGCCTTTAGTGTGGTTCCCTCCTATGGAAAGAGGGTGCCCGCGTTCTCCGATAGTCACTTGGCAGTGACTTCGTCTGCACAGTTAAGGACTATCCAACCGGCCGTGTATGTGGAGCCCAGAAACTTAGGCTTTACAGAGCCTTCTTTCTGATTTATGATTTTTTAGAGGATGGCTTTGTGGATGGCCTTTAATTGGTCATTTGAGAAACACACCTCCGGGTACCTCCCTGATGAAAGATCCCCACTTTTTTGCCTTGTATCGTTTGTTTAAAACTGATAGAGGCTATGACCTTCGGCGCCGTCAAGGTATCCCGGGGCGTTTCTACACCCGTAGGTTTTGGCTTCTTCTTGGTTGCAGCCTTGGCCGTTGAGCCGTTAGATCGGGTCCGTTTGGAACTTTTACTTTCCGGATTGATTGGCTGGGCGGCTTGAATCCTGGTCCTTAAAGATCCCCTTCTTTAGGAGCCACTTTAGCCTCTTTCGCGCAGCTCCGCTAAGGCGTTTGTGGCCCAGCTTAAGTCGTTCGACAGACTCATGTAACTGAGCGGTATCCTCCACGCTGACGCTGCCCTCTTGGATGTTCATAGGGGCAGTTGCTGCCTCTTCTATTTCCATCTCACATGATGTACTCGCAGTGGCATCCACCTCTTTGAAATTGTTCTCAGATTCTATTGTTGGTCTCACGAGAAACTAGGGAAGGGATGATTCGCGTCGGCAGAGCCCGGCATGCCGCAGTAAAAGAGTTTTAAGATTAGAAGTCTCCTTGTCTCCAGAGGCCGCATGCTAGAGGCTAAACACCACCTCGATTACCCAACCATGGGCACACGCTGTTCCACCACTGGTTTGGGGTTTTTTAGAGAGGTAGTCTTCTCTAGGTCCGAGCGTTGAAGTTAAGACCCCCTTCCCACTGCTCGCGAGACATGTCTACAGACAGCAGTAAATGGTATGACGGGTGTGGTCCTAGAGAAAATCACAACACCCGGCGTCGTTTTCTCCGGTGCAATACTCATTAGCCACGACACAGTTCGAAGCGACGGATGATTTTTTGATCTTCTCTGATCTAGATCTGTGGTGTTCTGCTAGATAGGGGTTCCTCGAGGTAGGTTAGGATTCATCATCCCGCATCACGATCCTCGGTAGGGAGAAGCTAAAACCCTAAAGTGCTATATTGCGCAGCAGCTACCGTTGGTTAAGATTAATCTTACCCCCACTCTAACTCTTATTAAACCAGGTTATTTTAGACCGACAGACGATTATGATATTGTTACGTCCGTCGGTGACACAGGACACTCACGCGCACTCTCGCACAAAAAGGCACTCGCGTACAATAAATGATTAAGCAGACTTTAAAGAAACTCAGACGTTTATTGAAACACGTCCGTTACCAAACGAGGCATCAGACAAAAGCAGCATAACAATAAGCGTCGCTAACAAGCAATCGTCAACTCATTAATATCGATTACAAAAACTACACGGTAACACATTACAAATATCACACGGCCGTAACAATATGGATGATGGAATGGATGTTTAGAACGGTTTTCACATCAAAGGTTACTATTGCACTTGCCTGGTCATTGATTCTGTCCTTCGGAAAATTTTCCAAACTAAGAAGTCACTATATTTCTACATACTCGCAGTTCATAATTAACATAACGTCAGAGCTTACGGTCGCGCTTGCTGTTTGCGACCGCCTTTGACATAAAAGCGAAGTTACCTTTATGCTAAATGCGATAAATTTTTGGAAGTTAATCCGGGAACTCGAGTTTTTAAGATAAATATAATTAATAATTTCTTGTGATGTAAAAGAAAATAAATTAAAAATAAATTTTTAAAAATTATCAAATTATTATTAAATTATTGTATTGTTATTAAATTATTGTGTTAGGCCAGTGTTATTTAATTAATAATTTCTACGTTAATCATGAACTGCAAGTATGTAGAAAAATATTGACTTCTTACTTTGGAAAATTTTCCGAGGGACAGAATCGATGACTGTGGGTGTACATGTGTACACATAGCAAGTGTTTTATGTTTTATTGAATACGCATGACAGGAACATGTTCGGTACCCTTCATCGAAATCTTTTTATGCTATTCACGATGGAACGAATAAGCCACTGCAAGAAAATTTTAATAATATACCAAATATTATTGATGTTTAAACATTAAGTTCATTGTTTTGCACTCCCCCTCCCCACATATACACGCGCACGCGCACACACACACACACACACACACACACACACACACACACACACACACACACACACATACACGCACGCGCACACGCAAGCACACGCACACACACGCACACAAATGGAGAAGAGAGGGAAAAGCAAAAGAGAGAAAGAGAAGTGCGGAGAAGATAAGAGAGGGAAGCATTATCAAGTGATTTTCTACACGCAGTCACCTATTTCCTACTTTTAACTGTCCCTAGAGCTCAAACGGCTCAATGCATCAAGTTGGGGCAATGATAGCTTTTCATCAGAATCATGTAAACTACAAATTTTCAAAGCTTTAACCGAATTCACCGAGACTCATTTTCCATAAGGTTTGTGCAGGGTTCTTTCTGCAATAAAAAAATTTACAAAAAAATGTTTTAAGAAAGTTTTTAATTAAGTCCATGCTTTAATATTATTCAATTTTTTCTACAAAACTATAATGATTGTTCCAAAAAAATCTATAAGAATTATGATATTACTTTTAGGTAAAGAAAACTTTGAGGAAGAAGGGGGGGGGGTTCAAATTTCTAATATCGTTCAAATAGGACTATTCTGTTACATATAAAAAATATATAAAATTAGTAAAACATGTTTAAATTCTTAAAATTAAAAAGTTGTTAATAGTTTTTAAAACTAATATATAATTTTAAAATTTTCTAAAAGTATCAAATTTTACTAAAATCAAATTTTACTTGAAATATAATAAATTTTAAAAGTATTAACATTTGTTAAAATTTTTACATTTTTCATCTTATTAACACGTGACACATCTAATAAAAAAATTTCAATTAAAAATTTTTGAACTTTTTTACATTTTAATTTTTTAATTAAAATTTATTATATTAAAATAAAATTTTTTCACATTTGGTGACAAAATTTACATAAAATCGACATTTTTGACATTAAACTTTCAAATATTTTAAACATTTTTGTAATTTTTACATTTTAATTATTGAGATTCTACTCACTCGCACATGTACCTTTCACGCGTGATTGCATAGTGCCATTTCCTATGTTTATTTGTAACCCATCACATCGTGAAAGCAATATGAATGCGTTTTAATACGCATACATGAGGATTACGAATGTGAACTCTCAAATCATTATTAAAATGCGTAATTATAATGAATAAATTTTATTTACGTTATAATGTGCCACCTTTCTTTAGCCGCTCATATCTCTTTACGCATGATTATATACTATTTTTTTACGTATGTACATACGTGTGCTTTTATCACTTAATGAGAGCAACGTGAAGGGATTATTAGACAAACGTGTAATAATCACGGTACGTCGATAGCGTAAGCTATCATCAATTGTTATTTAGGTTGTTTCAGATTTGTGATCAAATAAAAATATTTAAAAATTTTTAGCTACATTTATTTAGTTGAAATACAAGATGGCTCATTTATGTCCACTTTGTTCTACAGCAAAATCAAAGTGCTTATCTCTTGTATTCTTTGTTCAATTTGATGTCTTGTACATCTCATCTGATTGAACTGTACAGCACTTTTAGCGCACAGGATTAATGCCGCTTTATGATTGGGAGGTATCACTTGAGGCTTGCGCACTTTATTGCTATCTGCACATGTTAACATTTTTAATATTGCATTATTATTTTGTATTTGCATATATCTATTGTTCTTATTTCCTAATAAATTTTAGGTAAATGTGCAGAAAAGGTTACATATTTTCAATTTTAATGACCTTAGTATGTTATAGGGGTAAGGATATTCATCAAGTTTTTCTTATAAAATAATTGAGGGTTTCGTATAGTTTTCGAGATATACACATATAAATTTTATTTTCAAAATTTCATTATTTTCGTTATATGACAATTTGTATGTAATTGATAGTGGATAAAATTATTTAAGGAAGCCTTCTCTGATGATTTTAACCCTGAGTAACCTTAAGAAGATTTTTAGCTATTACTCCTTATTTGTTAAAAAATAATGTAAAAATTATTTCTATAATTTACATAATATTAGAGTCAATAAAAATAAGAATTTACTGCTTTACAAACTTAAATTGTCTGATTTAAAAGCATTCTTTGTGACCACATAAGCATACAACAAGTGTACGAATTTGAAGTACGCATGTAAGTATATATATGCATCATTTGTGATTTCAATGATAAATGAATATATCTATTATTATTATCTACAGAGCATGCAGATGTGATCATATGTGTATGGTCACAGAACAAATATTTATTTTTTATAGCATATATAGTATACAACTATTTGAAAAATTAAAAATACAAAAAAATTTTTTTTTAAATAACAGACAATAAGACAGCTAATACGAGTCGGGCGCGCTAAACGATGTGCAATGAGTAGTAATCTCAATGTATTATTTAAAATTCCTTAACGGGGACGTCCTCTACTTCACTGTCGGTAACTGCCACTGTTCATCATATATTATAGATAATGTTACGCTGAAGATGGCTTGAAGCAGGAGCCAAACGTTTGTTAATAAATTAATGTGATTTTAAATGATACATTTTTTTTAGATTACTCATTGCGCATTGTTTACTGCGCCCGACTCGTATTCGCCACCTTATTGTCTGTTATTAAAAAAAAAAAAGTATTTCGTATTTCTAATTTGTTAAATAGTAGTACACTATCTAAAGTTTTTAATACAGTTTATTTTTACTACATAATACTTGACAAACTAAATTTTAAATGGTGTGGCATATACAGAGTGTTAGATAAAGTTTACCAGTGATTTCACGGGTTGATAGAGAAAGTCGAACTGAGTAGAAAAGTCGTCTTTTATTTTTCAATATTTGCAGTAATTACAGAGATAAAAATTAATAAAGTCGCAAATGAGCACGTACTTTCCCTACTCACCGCACGTGAGGACTGCCCATCGGTCGTCAAACCAGGGCAGCCGCGGCAGGCGATGCGGTGAGAAAGGAGAAGCAGCAATGACTGTGTGACCCTCTTCACCGCGCCACCTGCCGCAGCTGTCATTGGTTTGACGACTAACAAAGGATTCTTGCGTGCGGTGGGTAGGGAAAGTACGTGCTCATTTGTCGACTTTATTAATTTTTATCTTGGTAATTATTGCGAATATTGAAAAATAGTGGAGGACTTTTCTTTTCAGTTTTACTTGGTTAATCAACCCATGAGAGCACAGGCAAACTTTATCTAACACCCTGTATATTCAAGTTACACGCTGAAATTCATTTTCAATGTCTTATATAATTATTTATTACGGTCGACCTTTCCCACGGGATCGGATTAGCTTGCCAATTCCAGGATCCAAGAATGGGATTCCCGCTAAACAAAATCATATTGCAACGACGTTTCTGTAACGTTGCGTTATAGCCATGCAACGTTTTGCGTTTTATTGCATAAACGTTTTGGTAACGTTCAAGCAATCAGAAATATCTCGATTCAATTACCTTATATATGCGACATCACATTTCCAACGTTTCTGCGACGTTTGTAAACCTTGCAATACAATGTTAGGGAAATGTTATCCAAGCAAGTAAAAATATTTAAAATATGCTTTTTAAACCAAAAGAAAATTGTTTTCTCTGTGAGAAACTAGAATTATATTCCCAATTTTTTAAATTGTGGAAGTGCCAGATTTGCAGAAGTTTTTTTTAAGAATTTTTTATTGAAATTTCAAGCGGTTATCCATCCAAGTCGCAACTCCGGTAAACGTTACTTGACTTCCATGAACACTGCGAACTGATCTTTAGAGATGATCCATGAACACTTTGCGTTAATACATATATATCGCTGATAGATCAAGTAAATATATGTTATTAAAAAGGTGAAACACATAATATAATTAAAACATATAATTAAAACATATTAGTTATATAAACATATATAAAAATACAGTTTTCTTACTGATTTTTACAAATAAGCATCTGAACTTTTCTGTTATATTCGTTGAAATAAGAATACAATCAGAAAACAAACAAAATAGTACAATAATAAAATTAAATATAATAAAATTCTCATTGTTTTATTTTAAATTGTTATTTCAAATAATTCTGTAAAATAAATTAAAATTTAAAGATTAAAAAAAAATTTTTTTAATAAATAATAATTTAAATATAAATAGTTTAATGTTGAATAAACATTAAATACATAATAAATAAATATTAAATAAACATTTAAAAAATGTTTATTGAAATAATTTTCTTAAACGAGTATTTTATAAAAAAATATTTAAAAAATATTTAATAAAAATATTTAATACATATATTATTAAAAATTAAAACACAATTTTTCGAAAATTTATTTCTTAAATGTATAATACAATATAATTATTGAGGCCAATATTTATAGTCGACTCTTATTTCAAGACTGTCTTAATACATTATTGCTGCTATAGAGTAGTTAACAAATTTAAACCTTTCAGTGATCTAACGACGTTAATGCAGGTTAGGAAAATATTTCAAAATTAAAAATGTCGCATATGCTACGTTGCTGTGGTGTTTTTGAATGTGTAAAAATTAATGTTTCAAAGACAACATTGAAGAAACGTAGCGAATAGAACGTTTCACAAATATCGTACATGTAACGTTGAGGTAATGTTTTTAAGGTTGCAAAGAAAACGGTTTACATGAAACGCTACTGTTACGTCACAAAACGTTTATTTTGTGACGTTTCAAGAGATCACATTTAAAGTAAAAATGCAATGTTTCTGACACGTTCCACGAACTAACGCAAGTAAAACGTTACTTTTAAACGTTATAAGATCTGTTAATTATCTGTATATATGAAACGTTACAAATTTACTAAATTAGGGTTAAAACGTAACGTTCCCTGAAGGTTTCATGTTTAGCGGGGATGAATAACAATTTGTTTTATAAATTGACATTTATTTTACAAAATAGTTATTACTCTTAAACTGGATATACACTTAGCGAACAAACACCAAACAAACAGCGAATTCAAACATTTGTGTTTGTTATTGTTTAACAGTTATGTACGCTAAAGCGAATACAAGTAGAATGTTCGATTTGGATCGATTTACTCATGAAGCAGTACATCAAAAAGAATTCGTGAGCAATATAGATGCTTATAGGTGTGTTTGTTCGCTAAGAGTGTACACAGTTTTACACAAATTGACATAAAAAAAATTTTATTGATGAAGAGAACACCTGTAAGACACGCATCCCCCGTTTCGTACTCGCAGAAAAACTTTAAAATAAACATAATTAGCATAAAATTACCTTCTCAATTAAGGCAAGAAAAGGCGCGTAATGTGTTCGTGTGCACGTGCATGTGTATCCCTCAAAATCTTTGTTTTTTTTTCTACAAAATGTTGAAAATTGTTTATATTCCATTCCATGTGGTAATACATCTAATTTTTTTTATAAAACTCAAGTGACACCTTTGAAGTCTCATTGAAAAATCTTATTCTAACCCATATTTACTTAAAAATAAGTAATATTTTAAAATTGTGTAATCTAATTTAACCTAAATATTTTGTATTTTTTCAGAAAATGTATAAAATCTTTAAATTGCACCAAATACAAAGAGAATATATTGTTGTCCTACATTTAACAAATAAAATCCAAATAATCTTTATTTTATTAATAAAATTCAAGTAATGGTACCTTTAATTTTTTCTGTAATAAAATTCAAGTTATACTATCTTTATATAGAATTAATGATTGAAAAATAGGCTAATGAAAGTCAGTGCAGATCAAAGAGCGCAATTACAAGTATCGATATTGAATCATTTATTCAATTTTAAATTACAAAACGAACGTTTTGACTCGCTTTGGAGTCATCTTCAGTGAAACAAAAAATAGTATAGGCAATAGAAATAGAAGCCGCCATCAATCATCGAAAACGGGAAGCATCCAAGTTGCCAACGGTTTGACAAATCCGTGGTGGCATTTTTAACCGTGAAGGTATCGCAAGAGACACTTAACTGTATAATTGTCGTATAATTATTTTGAATCTCGAAAAATTATTTTAAATGAGACTATATTTTTTCGTCGCCGTGTCGCAAGAAATGACATTTTACTATATAATTGTCAGATGATTATTTTAAATGTCGAAAAATTTTTTTAGTTGGGACTGTATGTACTCGTGGATCCCTGTTTGAGCTGATGACGACTAATGAAACTTAAGATAAGTTTTGTCTATAGTAATTAATTTCTCTTGAAGTAAGCACTCAAACGTTACTCGTTTCCCACCAACACGTGCTCACGGTTTTAAGTCCAAATGCGTGCTAACTGTTTGGAACATTACACCTTACCTGAACGTTACGCAGAAGATCAGGCGGTTGAGAATCAACAACGCAAATTCAAATGCATAAGTACCAAAATTATATAGAATAAATTAATGGTGAGTCGAATATTAGAAAAAAATTAGTTAACCTTGTATCATTTTGACGGATTAAATCGATTATAATTTACTCAATAATGAATAATACGTTTAATACAAATATTCGGTGTCCGTTTGTAAGTTAAGACTTTTATCTTATAAATGAATATGTAGCATTTCGGACATCAACCGCCTGCCCAAGTAGCGCTCATTATCTAAGATTTTGATGTTCTCCCAATGTTTTGTTTGCCTATCTTGGTTTTTGGATCTTAACATATTGAAATTGAGAAAAACGGCTAATTGCAAAAGTGGATTTTAGTACTCAATAATAATTCTCAAAAAGAATTTATATACATTTACAAGTTTTCCTGCTCAATATTTGATCATTCTAGAACCATTTAGGATACCTTGTATGTTAAAATAATAAAATAATAAAAATATCGCTTTTCAATTTAAATGTATTCCATACTTTTAGGACAGGTCTTAAAGAAAGACCTGGAATCTATCAAATAACATAATTATATACTTCCAGACCCGTTTCGAGTTGCGCATGAAATGCATGGAACGCATTAGTGCTGCGCAGCCCTTTGAAACTAAAAAATTACAGATTAGGTACGCCGATTGCGTTATTTATTCGTGTAATTGTACTTCCATAACAAAAATACAAATACAAAAACGCAATATACAAATTTTCCGTTAGCTGTCACGGAAAAAGAACGTTGTTGTCAATTGTCATGACGCATTAACTACTTTAAGTCGAAATTGATGCAGCCAATGCGCTAAGAAGGGTGCTACAAATTCCGGAAACTTAGTACAATCTAGAGAATACTTAGCGTGCATTAGTTAACAGTTTATGCGCTTTATGCGTAATTTGGAACGCAACCCAGGATGGTCCTGGAAGTATACGTATGAAATAAAAACTTTCAGGTCCGACCACAAAGTTGCAAAAAGTTTTGGAACAGGTGGCGCGTCGTTGTTTGAATTTGCACGGCGTGACAGTCTGAATTCGCCTCACCGCGTGTACATACACTGCAAAAATAAAATGTGTTATTTATTAAATATGTAAAGAAAAGTTTTAGTTAAAATAACACATTTGATTTTTGCAGTATATGTACACGCGGTGCGGCGAATTCAGACAACAACGCGTCACCTTTCCTGTCGCACGCCGTTGCCCCTACGAGCTAAGCGCGATGGCATAGCGTCACCGCATATTGGTTCAGACGTTTTATTTCATAACTCGATAATCACAGCGATTATCGCAAAATGGTATAAGACTTTTTTGTCCCTTTTTATCTCCTTTATGTTCTCAAAGTGATAGATTCCCTAGTTCCCAGACACCCTGTATAATGTGTATATTCATTAACGTATTTTGTATGTATGTACACCGCATAATATGAAATGTATATATATTTCATATACATAATTTGAACCGCATAACATGAAATGTATGTACATACAGGGGTTGGACAAAATAATATGAACACTTATTCTGACTCCAAAAAATAGGCGTAATTCAAGAGAGTATAACACTGTCAAAAATGATCATAAAAAATTTTTAAAAAGCATTTTAAAGCTTGAAATTTCTAGTTTTGAAATTGATAAGTTATTAAACGATTTACAGATTGTTTACAAAGTTACGCGGATTTAAATGGGGATGCGTCAAATCTCAAAATACAAAGTTTGCAAAGCTCCAGGACGCAAAATAAAAATTGCACGTAAATGCGGTTTACAACATTCGAAAGCGTGGCTCTTTACCTTTAATTTGCGCTTTTGATGAGCGTTGTACGATTTTTATTCACTGAATTATACAACATTAAAACAAAAGAGGCTATTTTTGCTTCAGTGTTGCCTAACTTAGTGAAAAAAAATTGTACAACGTTTATCGAAAACGCAAATTAAAGTTAAAGATCTACGCTTTTGAATGCTGTAAACCGCATTTGCTTGCAATTTTTATTTCGCGTCGTGGAGTTTTGCAAAGTTTGTAAAACGTTTTCAGATTTGACGCATCCCCATTTAAATCCGCGTAACTTCGTAAACAATCTGTAAATTGTTTAATAACTTATCAATTTCAAAACTAGAAATTTTAAGTTTTAAAACTCTTTTTTTAAAATTTTACGATCATTTTTGATAAAGTTTAATAATTTCTTGAATTACGCCTATTTTTCGGAGTCAAAATAGATGTTCATATTATTTTGTCCAAACTCTGTACCTTTCATATACATTATTTTAATGTACATTATAGTACATAATATGCATATTTATTAATGTATTTTTATTAATTATTTATTAATCATTTTTTATTTTTTGTATTGATATGCTGAAGATGGCTCCAAAGCGAATCAAAACGTTTGTTTGAGTGATTTTGTTATTTCAAGATGAATAAATAATTATATGAACATTATTAATTTTAATTGCGCACCTATATCTACGCTAACTCTCATTAGCCTTATTAATTGTGTGTTGTTTTGAATTTCGAGAGTCTTGAGATACATATTACTTGTTATAAATATTATTGATAGACAAAATAGGTCTATGGATGAAAAAACTTCAATCTACATCCCAATGAACAAACGATATTTTTAAATGTTTTTTAAATGTTTCTTTAATAAAATTTTTTTTATATTTAATTTAAATATTGTGTGACATTGACATATTACTTTGTATTTTTATTTAAATAAATAACAGAAAAGTTATTCCAGATGCTATTCCGCATTTGTAAAAATCATTAAAAAAGAAACTATAATTTTATATATATTTATATAAATAACATATTTTAATTATACATGATTCATCTTTTCAATAATATATATTCATCTAGTCCATCAATTATATAAACATATTAGTATAAAGTGTTCACAGATCATCTCAAGGGATTCAGTTTGCAGCAGTCGTAGAAGTCCAGCATCGTCCACCGGTCACAACTTGGATGGGTGGCCGCTTGGAAATTTCCAAGAGAAAATTCCCAAATTTTTTTTACAAAAAATATGTTTTTAATTGTTACAAAAATATTGTTTTGCTTATTGAAATTATGTGATGTAATAATATAATATTTGTGCAAACATATACATGGATGTACAGTCGTGAGCTAAAAGGTTGCAACACATTTTCTTCGATGTCATCAATCGGCGAACGTAATTGGTTAGATCCACAGGAAAGAACAAATTATGTTCGCCGTTTAATAAGCAATTCTACATTCCAAAAACCATCGAAGAAAATGTGTTGCAACCTTTTAGCTCACGACTGTACACGCACCGGCAGAAATGGTGTTCCTCCGCGCTGACGCTCGGCTACCGCACACACGTGAACGACGCGAGGCGCGCACGTACGTGTTTTGTGGTAGGACGGCGGAAGTCGGGATGCCGGTAGAAAGTAGTGGGGGCGTTTCGATACCGCATTTTTCTCGCTCGACGCACGATCGAGAGAGAAGACACGAATCGAGGCGATCGAGAATCTCGGCAGAAATGGTGTCCTTTGCGCCTATATGGGCCGTATACGGGATACCGCGGTTGGTCGCGTGCTGTTTAATTTTTAATTGCATAAAGAAATTTACTCGGATACGAAGATTTGTTTGAAAAATAATGTAAATAGAATTACGATTTTTAATAATAAATTAAAATTATGTCATCACGGCAATGCAGCACTTACACAAAAAGGAAAATTTTTTTCATCTAAGCAAATTATGTCTGTTTAAGATTATAAATTTTTTCAAAAAGATTTTATATTGTTGCTTATATATGAAACAATGAATTGTTGAGTTGACATTAATTTTTTTCTGTACAGTAATAAATTAAAATTATGTCATCACAGCAATATATTTTAGTTTCAATTTGTAAGACTATTACTTTACATAAAAACATAATTTTAATTAATTAATGAATGTAAATCTCTTTAATTACTTATTAAAATAATCTGTATTAGAAAATAATTTTATTTTGATTAATTTATAGATATGTTAACATTATCGGGCAAGCCAGTTTACTTTGTAATTGGCGTAAAACAATACTTTGAGAGGGGACCCGAATAAACGTCTGATGATGATTTTTCTTAAATTTTGTACAGTAATTTGTAACATCAAAATATAAAGAAGTCTGTCACTTCTCCGAATGCTCCACATCCTTCTCGCTTGACGAGGGCAAAAAGAGAAAGCATGATACCATCTTTTGCGACGCGGCGTCGGGCTCTGTCATATTCTGACGCTTCTATAAGCTTTCCTATTTGCGGTATAGAAGTTTTATTAGCTCTGAAAAGGGCCGATCGTGGTGTAAGCGCGGCATATTTTAATAGTCAATCCAGTATCCACACCGGTCAATCACATGATTGAGTCGATTAGGTATCGAATTAATCAAATTTGCGAGGAAGTCTGGTTGGAACCGAAGTTCTTCCTAGACTTCTCTTGCGTGATTATCCAACGCTGCTACCGTCTTCCCCCCTCTTGGTTTCCATCGTTGAACCAATTGGGCACAAACATTTTCGATTAAATTTAGATCTGGTGAACGAGCAGGCCAGTTCACTAATTGTATCTCCGGATGATTCCAAAACTACGTTTGTGTTTCACGTGAAGTGTGGACTCCGGAATTATCTTGCTATACTAGTCGTATAAACGGCATGTCCTCTACGGAATATACTGCGCGTACTGAAGGAAGAAGAACTTCTTTCAGTATGCGAATATAGTCCTGAGAGTTCATGCGTGTGAAAGCTTTTACTAGTTTACCGATATTAGTGCCGGAAATCCAGCCCCACGTTGCGCATGAAATCCTCCCACTTCTGTGGAGAGGCACAACGTGATTTGATGCAACGTTGATCTCTTAGTCACCATACATGAGGTTGGCGGTTAGCAGACGATACAAAGACCTTTTTATCCGTCCAGATCGTTGCCTCCCACTCCTCACGACTCGTCACCGTGTTCTTCAAAGCAAACGCGATTCGCTGATCCCGATGGACAGGAGTCAGCGGAATTTTGTAGGTTGGACGATAACAGTGATACCCAGCTTCGTTAAGACGACGCCGGACGGCCCTCTTGGATACATCCACGTCAGTTGCGTTGCTGAACTCCCAAACGGTACGGAACGGTCAATCAGCAGCCGCAGCAACGATCACCTCTACTTCGTCGGCACCGATTTTACGGGGACGACGATTATGCAGACGATGATCATTCAAAATGTCATCACCGCCTTTTGCTAAACGTCGTATCTATCGTCGGACAGTTTTTTAAGAACACGGAAAATTAGCAGCAATTTCTGCTACTGATTTTCCGCACTGAGCCTGTCCGACGATGCGACCTTGCTTCTGGCAGGACAAGTTTTGAAGCATTTTAATCGCGAATACACCGCACTGTGCAAGAACACCACGAAAAATGAGCTGCAAAACACATATTTTGCGATGTCTTTTGCAAGTCTTTTGTTAGATGCGTTATTGTTGTTAGACGCACGAGCGAAAAAGATAAAGAAAAAACAAAATACGTCCTCCCGTGGCCTGACGCCGCGTCCTGAGACATGGTATCATGCTTTCTCTCTTGGCCCTCGTCAAACGAGAAGGATGTGGGGCATTCGGAGAAGTGACAGATTTCTTTATATTTTGACGTTACAAATTACTGTACAAAATTTAAGAAAAATCAGAATCAGACGTTCATTCGGGTCTTCTCTCAGAGTATTGTTTTACGCCAATTACAAAAATTAAACTGGCTTGCCCGATAATGTTAACATATCTATAAATTAATTAAAATAAAATTATTTTCTAATACAGATTATTTTAATAAGTAATTAAAGAGATTTACATTCATTAATTAATTAAAATTATGTTTTTATGTAAAGTAATAGTCTTACAAATTGAAACTAAAATATATTGCTGTGATGACATAATTTTAATTTATTACTGTACAGAAAAAAATTAATGTCAATTCACTAATTCATTGTTTCATATATAAGCAACAATATAAAATCTTCTTGGAAAAATTTATGATTTTAAACAGACATAATTTGCTTAGATGAAGAAAATTTTTCTTTTCGTGTAAGTGCTGTATTGCTGTGATGACATAATTTTAATTTATTATTAAAAATCGTAATTCTATTTACATTATTTTTCAAACGAATTTTCGTATCCAAGTAAATTTCTTTATGCAATTAAAAATTAAAACATTGCGCGATCAACCGCGGTATCCCGTATCAGTACAAAATTACCTTTTCAAAAAAAAGGTAAAAAAAGTGCCTATGTGTGTTGCGTGCAACTTATTTTGAAATTGTGTAATTTAATAAAAATGATATACGTTTATTAAAAAAAAATGTGTGAAATCTTTTAAAATGCACCTATTATAAAGAGAATATACTTTTTCTACAAATTAAAGTAGTCGTTTGTAATTTTGTATTTGTAATTTCTTTGAAAAACATTCCTATTCTAACCCAACTGGTAGTATCTTCAATTTTTATACAAAACCCACGTGGTACTATCTCTGTATTGTTATTGAAAAATCTTCGTATTTTAAAAATTCAAGTGATAGCATCTTTAATTCTTATTGAAAAATTTTATTCTAACCCAAGTAGTATTTCCTTAAATATTGTGTAATTTAATTCAACCTAAATGAATTTTTCCAAAAAATTTTTTAAACAATCAAAGTACTATTTTTGTATTTCCATTGAAAAATCTTTCAATTTTAACCCAAGTGGTTGTATTTCATTTTAATAAGATTCAATGGAATATTTAACATTTGATTTAAAAGATTAAAGAGGAAACGGTACAAAATGAGAAAATTTTATTAAAATAAAAAATTTTTGATGTTCAAAAACATGGCGCTGCTAGATAGAAAAAGCAGAAAAGACATAAGAAAGAACGCAATAAATGTAACGCTTGTAAGATATGCGTTATAAAAGAAATTTGCGAAATAAGTTTTAGTTTCTTTAGGTTTAATTACTTAACATTTAAGTAATTCTTATTGTAAGTTAAACTTAAGATACCACTTGAACTTTATTTAAAAAAATAAAGATTCTGTTAAAATATAAATTATTTAGGTTAAATTAAATTACAAAATTTTAATATATTATTTATTTTCAATTAAATACCACTTGGTTTGAAAGATTTTCAATGACAATACAGAGATAGTAGCAATTAGGTTTTGTACAGAAATTATTCAATTCTTTTCATTGCTTTTCCTATCTAGCAGCGCCATGTTTTTGTACATCAAAAATTTTTTATTTTAATAAAATTTTCTCATTTTGTACCGTTTCCTCTTTAATCTTTTAAATTAAATGTTAAATATTCCATTGAAACTTATTAAAATGAAATACAACCACTTGGGTTAAAATTGAAAGATTTTTCAATGGAAATACAAAAATAGTACTTTGATTGTTTAAAAGATTTTTTGGATAAATGCATTTAGGTTGAATTAAATTACACAATATTTAAGGAAATACTACTTGGGTTAGAATAAAATTTTTCAATGAGAATTAAAGATGCTATCACTTGAATTTTTAAAATACGAAGATTTTTCAATAACAATACAGAGATAGTACCACGTGGGTTTTGTATACAAATTAAAGATACTACCAGTTGGGTTAGAATATGAATGTTTTTCAAAGAAATTACAAATACAAAATTACAAACGACTACTTTAATTTGTAGAAAAAGTATATTCTCTTTATAATAGGTGCATTTTAAAAGATTTCACATATTTTTTTTTAATAAACGTATATCATTTTTATTAAATTACACAATTTCAAAATAAGTTGCGCGCAACACACATAGGCGCTTTTTTTACTTTTTTTTTGAAAAGGTAATTTTGTACTGATATCACGCGTTTTGTAGTTAACCAATATGTAATTTCTTTTTTTTTTCTGTAATAAGACACGATTTACACTGTTACTTAGGTTTTAGCGAATCAAATACATACCAATTGGGTTAGAATAGGAAAATTTTTCAATGAAAATATAAAGTACGAAGTAGTACTACTTGGATTTTGTAAAATTAAATTAGCATAAAAAATTTTTTCTGTTAAAATACAAAAATAATATCACTTGGGTTTAGAAAAAAAATAAAGATAAAGTGCACGCACACGCATACTTGGTGCTTTTCTTTACCTTTTTTTTGAAAAGGTAATTTTATACTGATGTCATGCGTTTTGCAGTATCAAGCAATTTGTATTTTTTTGTAATAAAAGACATGATTTCAACTTGGCAAAATTGTAAGAAAAAAAAATGGAATAAAATGTAATATTGTAATTCACAAAGGTATATTAAAGTTCAAAATATTACGACATGGGCTGGCATAGTAAGTTTTTCAATTAACACAGAGATAGTACCAGTTGCAGAAAAAAAAGGTTTTTAGATGCGCGCACATACACTTGGTGCTTTTTCTTACCTTTTTTTTTGAAACGGTAATTTTGTACTGATTATTCTTAACCGGGCGGAAAACGGATTAAAGGATTGTTCGCACCGGAATTGCCGTGACGGAATGGTCAGTTGCGTTAGGTGACAACTACTATTCAGGTTAAATGAAGGTGCATGACATGATTGATTGAATATAGCTATATAATATAATAGCGAACGCCTCTCTGTGTCGAAAATATGTACTGGACAAGAAAATCTTGGCGACGATGACGTTTCTTAAATGTAAAAATTGAGATTTGGACTTTGCGTTGCGATATCTCCGTTCGTAGGACACGGGGAGGAAAAATAAAAACCCTTTTATTATATAAGTCGGGGCCAAGCTATCGTTTGAGACTACTCAGAACTTGATCGGTTCAGCCGTTACTGAGATCTGATAATCTCGCATGCTTGGAACTCGCAGACTCGCGTAAAAGAGGGTCGGTCTGCGACTCGCTTCTCCTACACAGGCGCGAGTCGCGACCGCGCCTCTAGATACCGCTTGTATAGGCGCAAGGGACACCATTTCTGCCGAGTTTCTCGAGCGCCTCTATTCGTGTCTTCTCTCACGATCCAGCGTCAAACGAGGAAAATGCGGTATCGAAACGCCCCCCACTACTTTTTGCCGGCACTCCTCCGTCGTCCTACCACGTAACACGTACGTGTGCGCCTCGCGTCGTTCGCGTGTGCGGCAGCTGAGCGCGGAGGGACACCATTTCTACCGGTGCATGTACGTATAAGTATGTACATTACACATGTCGTAATGTTTTGTGAGTATATACATATACAGTGAAATATCACATTCTCTGTATATACATGTGTATATACATAGACAGTGAAATATCGTATCCTTTGTATGCACATGTGTATATATTGCTCTACTCGGTGAGACGAGCACACAAAACACTCGCGAAGGGACAAACGAACGCGCGACACAAAATGACTAGACACTCTTTTATAAAAAAGAACACTATAATCAAATGACTTTTTACAATAAAACCGTAGCGGAATTATTCAGAATATCTTTTGACGGCTCCGCCTTCCGAAACAGAACAAAAGCCGGCCGCGTTTTTTTTGTCTGATCGATTGATCTTTCTTTGGCCAGCGTCTCAAACTCGGCAGAACGGACATAACAATATATAGATAGTGAAATTCATATCCTATGTATATACATGTGTATATACATAGGATGTGCAATAGTACATGTGGTAACATTTGCACATACATTACATATTCCCGGTGTGTACATTGTATAAGCAGTGTATATTCAATGTATATGCAATATACATGGACGTATACAAATTGCAAATACTACATATATCCTAATGTTTTGTGGGTATGTGCTGCTGTTAATTTAATAAAATGGCAGCTTCAAAGTTTGCATTATCGACAATATAATCCTATAAAATATTTTAAAAATAATGATTTTAAAATTATATATTGTTGGCAAGTGGTTGTACAAAGTTGTCGTACAATAAAGTCATTAATTCATCAACAAAAATTCAGTTGCAGCAACACATAGTTCTGCAACATATGGT
Organism: Solenopsis invicta; assembly: GCF_016802725.1. NCBI lineage: Eukaryota > Metazoa > Arthropoda > Insecta > Hymenoptera > Formicidae > Solenopsis > Solenopsis invicta. The sequence continues at coordinate 13,741,015 of NC_052667.1, forward strand.
ACAATCACGAGTAACATATAATACAATAGTAGTAAAATAAACACATTAAAATTTGGAATTTTTTTTTGCAGAGTTCCTTTTTTAAATATTTATAGATTTCGGAAATTATCAATATATAATAAAGTCCTGGAAACGATCAATTTATTAAAAAGACCTGGAAACAATTAGTATATCAAAAAGACTTGGAAACAAACAATGCATCAAAAAAACCTAAAAACAATCAGTATATAAAAAAAACCTGGAAACAGTTATACTATAGAAAAATCTATTTAAATTATGATATATCGTATACATCATGATATAACCAGTAGCAAATGTTATACATTAAATTTATAGGAACATTTTAATTATAAAAAAAGTATGGACCTGGAACATATCTTATGACAAACATATATATGTGTGCGTGCGTGCGTGCATGCGTGCGTGCGTGCGTGGGTGCGTGCGTGCGTGCGTATACATATACATACATACATACATACATACATCCATACATATATATGTATATATATGTTTATACAGGGTAGTCAAAAAGTATCGGACCCCCCCCCCCAATATTTCCGTTCCCTTGCATTTTACAAGAAAATGTTTCAGACAAAAGGGTTTAAAAAGATCTATTTACTGATCTCATCAGTTTAACCTTGGATGGCGTCGTCAAGGTCAGATCGAAATTACATTAACTTTTTTAAATGGAACACCTAACTTTTTATTGCATATTCTTGTAGCTTATCTCGAGACCTTTCCAAAACACTACAAGAAAGTTTATTTTCGTTGAGTACTTTCCGAGTTGTGAGGCTTGAAAGCTACAGTGTACTGTAATGTGGGTCCAGCCAGTTAAGGCAAGAGTGGCGTGTGGGTCCGGCCAGTTAAGGCAAGTGTGGCGTGTGTCCGGCCAGTTAAGGCAAGTGTGGCGTGTGTCCGGCCAGTTAAGGCAAGAGTGGCGTGTGGGTCCGGCCAGTTAAGGCAAGTGTGGCGTGTGTCCGGCCAGTTAAGGCAAGAGTGGCGTGTGGGTCCGGCCAGTTAAGGCGAATTTTATTTCAATTGGTCAGCTTGGGCAAAATATTCAATTGAACCAAACAATTCACAACAAATGTTCAAATTGTTGCCCTTCAACAGCCTGGCAATGTGCCAATCTGTTATAAACAGCTGAAACCGCATTCCGGTACGTTTCCGGCGGTATTAGTTGTACCTCTTGAGTTATTCTCCCTCTTAAATCATCTAAATCTTGAGGTTTGGTGGCATAAACTTTACTTTTCAAGTAACCCCACAAAAAAAAGTCAAGTGGGGTCAAATCTGGAGACCGAGGTGGCCACAGCACTGCATCAAAGATTAAAATCAGTGATCCGTATTGTTAGCTCAAGAGCTCGTACATGCAGTGCTGTCTTCTTAGCGAGCAGCACTTACGTCGTGGACGTGATTTCCTATCACTTACCTGTTTAATTCTTCCTTACTCTAATTAAGAATGGCGGAGCTTTCTGTAAAAGATCGAATAATACTGTTAATGATGCGAGGATGGGGAGATCAACAAAGAGGGTATAAAACAGTAACGCGATTATTTAATGAAAATTTTCGGAATGAAAATAATAGGATCTCTAAAAGTACTGTAATCCGTATTATTCAAAGTTTCGAGGACCTTGGTAGCGTTAAAAACCGCCCAAGATCTGGTCGACGTAAAACAGCAACAAATAATGATAAGGCATTAAATGTTTTACAGTCTGTCGTTGAAAATCCCCATATTTCCATCGATCGCGTTGCACAAGAACACGAAATCTCTCATGGATCTGTCAGTAAAATTTTGAAATTGAATAAATGGCATCCATACAAACTCCATTTGTGCCAAGAGTTGTCCGAAGACGATTTTGATAGACGCATCGAATTTTGTGATCTTATGATGGAGATGATTGCCGAGGACCCTCTATTACTTAATAATATTGTTTTCTCTGATGAGGCAACATTTGAAATGTAAATAGACACAATTGTAGATACTGGAGTGACGTTAATCCTCATTGGAAAAGAGACAATCATACACAATATCCACAAAAACTTAACGTATGGGCTGGTATTTTTAATGATAGACCAGTTGGTCCTTTCTTGATTGAAGGCAATTTGACAGCACAGGTTTACACAGTCATGCTTCGCGAACAAATTGTTCCAGCTATTCGAGACATAGCTGGTGGAAATATGGATGAAATTTATTTCCAACAGGATAGAGCTCCACCTCATTATGGTGTCATTGTCCGTCAATATTTGAATGAGGTCTTTTAGGACAGGTGGATAGGGCGAAAGGGTCATATTGAGTGGCCACCTCGGTTTCCAGATTTGACCCCACTAGACTTTTTTTTGTAGGATTACTTGAAAAGTAGAGTTTATGCCACCAAACCTCAAGATTTAGATGATTTAAGAGGGAGAATAACTCAAGAGGTACAACTAATACCGCCGGAAACGTACCGGAATGCGGTTTCAGCTGTTTATAACAGATTGGCACATTGCCAGGCTGTTGAAGGGCAACAATTTGAACATTTGTTGTGAATTGTTTGGTACAATTGAATATTTTGCCCAAACTGACCAATTGGAATAAAATTCGCCTTAACTGGCCGGACACACGCCACACTTGCCTTAACTGGCCGGACACACGCCACACTTGCCTTAACTGGCCGGACCCACACGCCACTCTTGCCTTAACTGGCTGGACCCACACTACAGTACACTATAGCTTTCAAGCCTCACAACTTGGAAAGTACTCAACGAAAATAAACTTTCTTCTAGTGTTTTGGAAAGGTCTCGAGATAAACTACAAGAATATGCAAAAAGTTAGGTGTTCGATTTAAAAAAGTTAATGTAATTTCGATCTGACCTTGGCGACGCCATCCAAGGTCAAACTGATAAGATCAGTAAATAGATCTTTTTAAACCCTACAACTTTTGTTTGAAACATTTTCTTGTATAATGCAAGGGAACGGAAATATTGGGGGGGTCCGATACTTTTTGACTACCCTGTATGTATATATGTATATGTATATATACAGGGTGCACTAGTAGAATCCGGACAATTTTCGAATTAAAATTTTTGCTATATAATAACTTGTGAGCCGGCAACTAGATAGCATTCAAATAAGCTTCATTCATTGAGAACAAAAACGTAACTTTGTCATAGTCGAGCTGATTAAGCAATGTCCAGAATATAACCGGAGAGCCGTGCTTGTTGAAAATCTTTGCGTTAGACGAACCGTGTCCGAAATAATTAAGTTCTCTGAAGTGTAATATCTAGGCCGATTCAAACACAGAAGCAACAAGGGAGAGGGGAGTGTGCGTTGGGGGGAACTGTGTGTAGGTTGCGAGGGTATGACTTACCACGTGCTTGCACCATTATCAGTTTTGATAAACAAGGACCGGCCAATGTTTATCAAAACAAGGGTATTTTATCGACGGCGGCATACCTACGCACGCGATAAAGTAACCGCCGTTGGGGGAGCAGGAAAGAGAGGGATTCCCGGTGTCCGAATTTGAACCGACCTATTATCATTCGCGGCGAATTTTGCGGAAGCGTGCGGGTCTAACGCCGCTGCGCAAGAGGAGAAATAATAATAAATAATAAATAATTTAAAAAATATCAGGATAATAAATGAAGAGAGGAAATTGAAGATGTTAAACATACTTCCAGTATACAGTCTGGAGAAGGATGTCCATGAAGGACGGATTCTGCGGCAACAATAATTTTCTCTAACGTATGGGCGGGGAAAAGACAGAAAACTCTGTGCAGGTAATCCTGCATCAGCTTGAGTCCGTTAGAGAGTTCTGAATTTATTTTTTCAAACTTACTGATCACTCTCGACGTTAATAAAGCGTGGGTACCATCAAAACTGAGTAACAAAGAGCCGAGCGAGAGCGTTCTCCATCGCATTGTGTATTTACATTTTAGAGCTCATCTATAGTATACTATTATGGTCAGTTGTATGATACAATTTTATTATACGTTGGAAGATCGCTTTCAAATAATATGTGTCTTATACATGTTTGACGGTGGGCCAACGGACTTGAAAATAGTGGACACCATTCGACACCACGAAACAGATACATTTATTGTTCTTCACGCTAAGTATTGTGACTATTGCCAAAGACCAACATTTATGTACATTCTATGCAATATGTGCCCAATCTGTGTCCACACAATAAGAAAATAGCCAATCATATCGCGGATGAAGTTCTTGAAGAAGTATCGTCTGACAAAGAGTTGCCTGGGGATAGCGGATGTGATAGTGATCTAAGTGAGCACCCTGAGATTCGTGTTGTATCAATTGCTGAATTATGTGCTTGGAATCGCACGAAACATTGCATGATACAATTTTACTACTCGACGGGAGGCGACCTTGCCGTTTGCGCATCATGCATGATTGAACTTTCTGACATCAAATTGGACTCAATGGACGCCGTTCAAATTCACGAAACAGATTTCCTTGAACAACTTGACGGACATATCTGCTTCAAATGTCGCCAGCCCATGTTTGTATATATTCCATCTAACATGTGCAGAGTGTGCTTACAATGCAAAAATTATTTTTAAAAACGAATCTTAAAAGTTTTTAATACGCTCAGTGAAAATAGAGCATAGAAACCACTAATCATTCTTGTCTGTTAGTGCATCTCCTTCGTGATCGAGAATTTGGATTTGATAACGCGCTTGCCTCTGATACAAGCAAATACTGTGATACTTTACCACGTCAACATAAAAATAGGTTTCTTTGTTGTTCTTTACATGGCAGATACCATTATCGTACATTTAGTGATAATCCAATTTTAATGGTAATTGTGATAATGAAACGATTACACATCTTATTACATGTAATCACATGATTCGTGGCAAGCTTTCTGACAAACATAATCAAACTTTACCAGTGGAACTTTGTTATAATTTTATACTTCCTTAATGTGTCAACATGAGAATATAGTATTGTGATAGACATTTTTTGAAAAATTGAAAAAATAGAAAACATTGAGCGAGTAGAACGCGAACTGCTCAAGCAGTGCACGCAGGTCACAAATTTAGTGGAATGTTTTGCTTGGTTGCAACAATGCGACGAGTGTCTCGCGCAGCTCGAAGGATATTGTAATGCAAAACGTCTTCGATTTACCGTTGGCTCTGGACAATCCGTGGTAGCAAAAATTGCGGGTGCAAAAGCACAGTTAGGAAAACGTTTCATGCACGTTGGTCGCGAGTACGCGGGCACTAGTGCTGGTAGCAAAAAATCGCTCGTATGTCGCAAGATAGACGCCGCGTTTGAGAACCGTATTAGGATCGGAGCTATCATTAATACAGTTTATATTGAGCCGCGGCATTTCTTGGGGGATGCTAGTGATATGGTGATCAAGCAAGTGCGAGACGCTATCGCAAAACACGTAAGTGTGAAAGTGAATATTGTATTCAACGGTAAATTTGTAAACATTCATAGTGAATGCAACAATAAAAGTATCGCGACAAATAATCATGAACTGTACAGAGCGTCAAACGGTGAATGGTACAAACAGTGCATTATTGAAGCAATATTAACGATGCTCGATGAGTTTCAGGAACATGATAGTGGCTGAGCACTGTTAAGAATACAGAACCTGTTGGTTAATATAAATAAACTTAACTCCATGCACGCGGGATGTTGCATCGAATTGCCGCCGGAATTAAAGGGCAAACGTGCGGTAATTAATGTGCATTCGAAAGAAAATGCGTACTTCGCGTGATCGGTGGTAACCACCTTGCACCCCGCCGAAAATTATGCCGACCGGGAGTCATCATATCTGCATTATTCGACTGTTTTAAAGTTTGATGACATATAATTTCCAATGAAAGTGAAAAATATTAGAAAATTTGAACGTTTAAACGATGTATCGGTCAACATATACAGTACCAAATTTAACAAAAAAGAAAAGATACTTTACTTTGTACCGATATAACTGACTGATGATAAGAAGGAGAAACACGTCAACTTTTTTTACATGAAAGGTAAACACGACGTCAGCATTGGCCACTTTGTGTGGAAGAACTTGTCGCGACTGGTTAGCTTACAGCTGAGCAAAAAAGAACACAGGAAATTCATCTGCAATTGGTAAGTTTAATAATATATGTATAAATTTCACGCATTTAAAATTGATAATTAAGAAAAAATCTTTATGTTACAGATGTCTACATTATTTCTACCCAGATAAAAAGTTGCTGTCGCACGAAATGGAATGCAAAACAGTAAATGACTGTAACATTTTGTTACTAAGAGGAGACGACAAGTATTTGGAATTCGATAATTATATTAACAAAAAGTACGTACCATTTGTGCTTTACTTTGACTTAGAATTGCGTAAGATGGAGAAGGAAACAGAAAACGCGTCGAGATTCTCGTATCAGCATCACGAGGTATTTAGCACAGCATATTTTGTTAAATGCTCGTACGACACCTTATCACTTTTGCTGCGATAAAAATTGCGTCGCGTGGTTTGCAAAAGAATTAGAAAATTTAGCGCATGACATGAAAGCCAGAATATCCGCCTATGTTCTCATGGAACAATTAACTAGATAGCAGAAAGAGGCATTCATTAATGCGACATATTGCCATATATGCAAAAAACCATTCAAATCATATAAGCGCCTTACTCGTTATGATGGGCTTGATAATCGGCGGGTGCTTGACCATTGTCATCTGACCGGCAAGTATCGCGGTCTAGCGCATAACAAATGTAATCTAAATTATAAAAATACATTGGTTATTTTGGTCGTGTTTCATAATTTATTCGGTTACGACGCACATATTATCGTAAAAGAAATGGTTGCCGTGTTCGAAGGCAAGATAGATTTGTTGCCAATTAATAAAGAAAAATATATTTTATTTACCAAACATGTCGCAGCTACCGGCGTAGAAACAGAATTGGGCAAAGTAAAAAATTGTATATGGTTTAGATTCATTGATTCATATAAATTTTGGAGTTTGAGTTTCGAAAAATTTGGCGTCATTTCTAAATCAGTACTAAATTACCTTTTCAAAAAAGGTAAAAAAAAGGTGCCAATTTATGTGTGTGCGCGCGCACCTTATCTATAATTTTTTTTAAAAACTCAAGTGGTACTATTTTTTAATTTAACCTAAATGTATTTTTTCCAAAAAATGTATGAAATCTTTAAATTGCGCCAATTATAAAGAGAATATATTGCTGTTTGAAATAACTGTTGTACTACTTTTAACGAATGAAATGCAAGTGATAGTATATTTATTTTTTAAGTAAAACCCAAGTAGCGGTATCTTTAATTCTTTTTTAAATAAAATTCAAGTGATACTGTGTCTGTGTATTTTTATTGAAACATTTTTCTGTTCTAACCTAAGTGGATGTTCTTAATTTAAAAAAGTTTCAATGAAATATGTAACATTTAATCTCAAAGAATTAAATAGAAATGAGAATGTTTTATTAAAATAAAAAATTTTTAAACTACAAAAATTGGCGATGCTGTTTTACATTTTATTTGGATTATAGTTAGACATTTAGCAGCGCCAATTTTTTGTAGTTCAAAAATTTTTTATTTTAATAAAACATTCTGATTTCTGTTTAATTCTTTGAGATTAAATGTTACATATTTTATTGAAACTTTTTTAAATTAAGTACATCCACTTAGGTTAGAACAGAAAAATGTTTCAATAAAATCACACAGACAATGTCACTTGAATTTTATTTAAAAAGGAATTAAAGATACCGCTACTTGGGTTTTACTTAAAAAATAAATATACTATCACTTGCATTTTATTCGTTAAAAGTAGTACAACAGTTATTTCAAACAGTAATATATTCTCTTTATAATTGGAGCAATTTAAAGATTTCATACATTTCTTGGAAAAAATACATTTAGGTTGAATTAAAAAATAGTACCACTTGAGTTTTTAAAAAAAATTATAGATAAGGTGCGCGCGCACACACATAAATTGGCACCTTTTTTTTACCTTTTTTTGAAAAGGTAATTTTGTACTGATATCACGCGTTTTTATAGTGTTAAGCAATATATTTATTTTTTGTGATGTCATGATTTCAACTTACAAGTAAGATTATAATGTGTGTGTGTGTGTACACACACACACACATACACACACACACACACACACACACTATATATATATATATATATATGTATGTATGTATGTATGTATGTATATATATATATATATATATATATATACGAGGTGTGTTCAAAAAGTATCGCGAATTTTGAATTTTCGCGGGTTACGTATATTCGAATTTCGATCTTTTTGTGGCGTTATGTTGGTACTCATGTCTCTCACTTATGCCGACAAGCTCGGCCATTTTGAATGTTCACTTAATTGTTGACAGCTGCTTTGCTTGCACGTGTTTTGGATCGTCTTCGATTTTTACCTATTCAAAAAAATGGATCAAAGAACCTGTATCAAATTTTGTGTGAAAAACGAAATTAAGTGCGCGGATGCATTCCGAATGTTGACTGTGGCATACGGAGAAGCTACCTTGGACCGAAGCAACGTTTATCGGTGGTACAAAATGTTCTCAGAAGGCCGAGAAGATGTGAACGACGAAGAGCGTGCCGGACGCCCGAGCACTTCAACAACAGACGAAAAAATTAATGAAGTGGAGAAAATGGTATTGGCCAATCGTCGAATCACCGTTAGAGAAGTTGCTGAGGACCTAAACATATCGATTGGCTCGTGCCATTCGATTTTTATCAATGATTTGGGCATGAGACGGGTCGCCGCGAAATTCGTACCAAAATTGCTCAATTGCGACCAAAAACAGCATCGCATGAACATTGCTAATGAGATGTTGGACTCTGTCCGCGACGACCCAAATTTGCTCCAGAGGGTCATAACTGGTGACGAATCGTGGGTTTATGGTTATGACGTGGAAACCAAAGCTCAATCATCTCAATGGAAGCTGCCGCACGAACCAAGACCGAAAAAAGCGCGCCAAGTTCGGTCGAATGTGAAAGTTTTGCTGACAGTTTTCTTCGATTGCAGGGGCGTGGTGCATCATGAGTTCTTGCCACAGGGTAGAACGGTCAATAAGGAATATTACCTGCAAGTTATGCGCAATTTGCGCGAAGCAATCCGCCAGAAACGCCCGGATTTGTGGAAGAACAAAAATTGGCTTTTGCACCACGATAACGCCCCTGCTCACACATCGTTGCTTGTGCGCGACTTTTTGGCCAAAAACAACACACTAATGATGCCGCAGTCACCGTATTCCCCAGATCTGGCCCCCTGTGACTTTTTCTTGTTCCCTAAACTGAAGAGGCCCATGAAAGGACGACGTTACGCTACGCTTGACGAGATAAAGACGGCATCGAAGGAGGAGCTGAACAAGATAAAAAAAAATGATTTTTTGAAGTGCTTCGAAGATTGGAAAAACCGTTGGCACAAGTGTATAATATCTCATGGGGATTACTTTGAAGGGGACAAAATAGATATTCATGAATAAATAAATAATTTTTGAAAAAACACAAAATTCGCGATACTTTTTGAACACACCTCGTATATACACCAAGCAAATCAAAAAGTGCTTACGTGAATATAATTAACCTCAACTCCCATCCACAATAAATAATATGTCTCTTGTATAGACAAGATTATATATTATGCACTTTTTTCAGCCGAATTCGTTTGTCTCGTACAAAAACGTGTTGAATAAGTGTATTATTAATAAATATATGCAGTAAAAAATATATATTTTGCATTAACTAGAGTCAATATTATATTATACTCCTACGAATACTACGTATAAAATTTTTCAATTGTCAAAAGATATGATTGACAAAGTGCATATGAATATGATAATGAAACATAGCTAATTAGATTGCATGAGCCTTATTAAATTTATTTTTATCTTTCTATCTTTCTCCAATGCATATTTTTCCCAGCAAAAATGTGGTTTGCTTTTTCTCAGGTCTACCTCTAAGTCATACTTTTTTAACCCTAGCATAATGTAAATGTATATTTTGAATGAATTGACGTTTGAAACAAGTGTCAAATGATTGAATAAGGATATAAAAATATGTGTAATTTTACAAGTTGAATCTCAGAGATCTCAACGCTGCGTATTCTCTCTGGTTTTAGAAATTTGTAACTAGATTAATTAATAAGTATGGTAAGTACATTTTGAATCCTGTTTATTAAAATTAACAAAGTTAAGTGTAGCTCTTACAATATATATTGAGTTCACTAAACTAATTAAAATAATACATGATATTAAATATGCTCGCTGTGTTACAAAATAAATGTTAATTATAAATAAATAATATGTGTTAATCTCGCTGTTACCTGATATTTAATAATATTTCTGAGCGTCTTATAAAAGATATTTTTTCTTATAAAAGATAATTCATTTTGTAACACAGCGAGCATATTTAATATCATGTATTATTTTAACTAGTTTTCAGTAAACTCTATATACATTGTAAAAGTTACACTTACTTTATTAACTTTTTTAATAAACAGGATTCAAAATGTACTTACCTTACTTATTAATTAATCCAATTACAAATTTCTGAAACCAGAAAGTACACGCAGCGTTGAGGCCTCTGAGACTCAACTTGTAAAATTACACGTACACCTGGCATTGGAATCATTTTTATATCTTTATTCAATTATTTGACACTTGTTACAAACGTCAATTCATTAAAAATATACATTTACATTAAAGCTAGAATTAAAAAAGCATGACTTAGAGGCAGACCTGAGAAAGCGAACTACATTTTTGCTGAGAAAGGTAAATATGCATTGGAGAAAGATAGAAAGATAAAAATAGATTTAATAAGGTGCAGCCGATCTAATTAATCTCGTTTCATTACCATATTTATGTGCACTTTGTAAATCATATCTTCTTATGACACTCAAAAAATTTTATACGTAGCACTCGCAGGAGTATAATATATAATAATATTGACTCTAGTTAATGCAAAATATATATTTTTAACTGCACATATTCATTAATAATAGGCTTATTCAACGCATTTTTGCACCACGCAAAAGAATTCAGCAGAAAAATGTGTCGTTTGCCCCGCAAACCGAGATATTATTGACGATTCAGGTTACAGGTTAGGAAACCTGTCATACGCGTAATCATGATCGCGGTCACGTGATGCATCACGTGACCGCATAGATGCTGATAGTGTGGGCTCAAATGCTGCCGTCTTCTCCTCTCTGAATGCCCACGGTGTTCAGGATTAGAGGTAGTAATTAGCACACGAGAATAATTGTGATTAACAATGAGTGTATTTTTGAACTGGTTTCAACCAGGGTCGAGACACAAGTGAGTCTCTCAAAAAAGCACGCCTTGACCTCGCGCGTTACTAAACGTAACTAACTTGCCTTTCGCTATATACAGTCGGTAATACCGGACGGTACATTATCAGCCGGAGCCTACAGTACTCCCCCCTGAGTGTAAACGTATATAAAATAAAAGAGAAAATATGTTGTTTAACATGTGTGGTACTTAGGTACATAGTTCTTAATAGGTAAGTCTAAATTAACGCATTTACAGAGTCTGCGCGCTTATAACGCTATTGACGTATTGTGAAAAACGAAACAAAAATGGATGATGAAAAAAAGTACTTATGTTAACTTAAGAGTTACGTGTTTCTTCGGACGTGCGCTAGGATAAGTTTTCGGCATTGTCTTACGTGACTCAGTCGTTTGCGAGGTGTCAGCCATGACGGGAACATCCGTCGTCTTATCGTTAATGAAGTGAGCAGGTTTAAGCCTTTCGACGGCTACGCTCTGAGGTCTACCGTTTATTTCAAGCGTAAAGACTTGATCAGAATCTCGTTGTAAAACTTTATAAGGTCCTGTATATGGCCGTTCAAGGGGTTTTTTAACCGCGTCGCAACGGAGGAATACATGGGAACACGAAAATAAGTTTTTAAAGCAAAATGGACGTTTTTTGATATGATGTGCTGCGGGAATGGGTTTAATTTGGCGCATGTACTCGCGGAAATCTTCTAGGAAAATCTGCGGGTCTGGAGTAAAATCTTGTTGTAAAAAGAATTCGCCTGGCACGCGCAAGGTTGTGCCATAGATGAATTCTGCAGGAGAGGCGCCGGTGTCTAAACGTACATGTGTGCGTAAGCCTAATAGGACAGATGACAGTACGCTGACCCAATCCGGAGTATCGTGGCACATAATGGCTGTTTTCAAGGTGCGGTGCCTATACGGTGCTTTCTATAAGACCGTTTGCGGCCGGATGGTACGCTGTTGTACGGATTCGCTTGCAGCCCACAAGGGATAGAAGAGCAGAAAAAAGTTGCGATTCAAACTGTGCGCCCTGGTCCGTTGTGAGAATTCGTGGTGCGCCAAATCGTGCGATCCAATTGTCATAAAACGCTTGAGCGACTGTTCGGGCTGATGTGTCACGTAGTGGAATGGCTTCCGGCCAGCGCGAAAAACGGTCAATAAGCGTTAAACAATATCGGTAGCCTTGACATAAAGGTAAAGGACCTATGATATCCATATGGACATGTTCGAAGCGCACGTCAGGGGGGGGGGGGAGTTCGCTTAATATGTCGTGTGACTTTACATTGTTGGCAGTCCGTGCACGCTCGCGCCCATTCGGCTACGTCGCGATGAAGATTAGGCCAAATATATCTTTGACGGATTATTTGATCCGTGACCTTAGCGCTGGGATGAGCGGGATTGTGGAACAAATCAAAAATTCGTTTCCTTAGTGGTTTTGGTATATACGGGCGTATGGATTCACCTGACATTTCGCAATATAGTTCTGTATGGGGGCTTCCCCAAAGAAATTTTTTAAATTTAAGTGAGCACTTTTTTGAGTTGAGTAAATGTTTTAGTTCGTCGTTTAACGACTGTTGCTTTGCTAGTTCAACTAACTCAATGTCCACGGGAAGTTGCAAAGCTGATATACGCGATAGATTATCTGCTACGACGTTATCTGCGCCAGGTAGGTATTCAAAATTTGTAGTAAATTGCGCGATGAAAGATGCCTCAACTGCCTAGGAGAGGCTTTATCCGAATGCTGTTTGAACGCATAGATTAGTGGTTTGTGGTCGGTAAATACCTTGAACGAACGACCTTCCAGAAAGTGTCTGAAAAACTTGATCGCTTCGTAAACCGCTGTTAATTCGCGATCATACGCGCTATATTTGCGTTGAGCTGAGGTAAACTTACGCGAAAAAAAGGCAAGTGGTTTCCATGAACTGGATAATCTCTGTTCTAAGACTGCTCCCATTGCGATGTCGGAAGCGTCTGTAACTATGCGCGTTTCCGCGGTCTCGGATGGGTGAGCTAATAAAGCCGCATTTGCCAGGTCTTGTTTGGCCTTGACAAACGCGGCTTCCGCTTCGATTGTCCATGCTATCTCTCTCTTATCATTTTTGCGTGAATCCTGCAAGTAGACGTGGAGTGGGGCTTGTACGCTCGCAGCATGCGGGAGACTGCGTCTATAAAAATTTAGGGTGCCTAGAAACCGTCGAAGTTCGACAACTGTACTTGGCTTAGGAAAATTTTGTATGGCAGCAACTTTTTCTGAAGTAGGTTTGAAACCTTGAGAGTTAATAAGATGGCCTAAGAAGGTTATTTCGTCTACGCCGAAAACGCACTTAGCTGGGTTAATAAACAATCCGAATTCTCGTAGTCTACGGAATACTGTACGAAGATGTTCCTTATGCTCTTCTATTGAAGAGGAAGCGATAAGAATGTCATCTATATATATGAAGACAAAATCGAGATCTTTGAGTGCGCGATGCATGTATCGTTGGAATGTTTGAGCAGCGTTTCTGAGGCCGAAAGTCATTGAAACATATTCGAATAGGCCGAAGGGAGTGATGACTGCAGTCTTTGGCATGTCATCTTCTGCAACGGGAATTTGGTGGTATGCTCGGAAGAGATCGAGTGAAGAAAAAATCTTCTTTCCCTGGAGATTCGTGGAAAAATCGTGCAGGTGTGGCACTGGATACTTGTCTGGGACTGTTATGGCGTTAAGACGACGATAATCGCCACATACGCGCCATTCGCCCGATTTTTTACAAACTAAGTGGATGGGACTGGCCCAAGGGCTGTTTGAAGGACGACAAATCCCTAACTCCATGAGGCGTCTGAATTCCGCTTTGGCAGCCTTTAATTTACCTGGCGCCAGACGTCGGGGATGCTCTGCGGTGGGCGGGCCGTTTGTAAGAATGTGATGCTCGACATCACTCGTTTATCGAGTGGCCTCCTGAAAAACATCTGTGATTTCCCGGAATTCGGCGAGAATATTGGCAAAATCATTTGAATGATCTACCGTAGAGAGACATAAGTTTGGAACAGTATTAATACTTCCTGTGACAAACAATTTGGTAGTGTTATCTGTAAGACGCCGCTTACTAAGACTAACATCTAACCTATAATGTTTTAAGAGATTTGCACCGATGATTGAACATGGAACGGCAGCTAAACAAAAATTCCATGTAATCGCCCGACGAAGCCCAAGGTCTAGCGTGAGGCGTCGCTCGCCGAACGTGTCGATGCGTGTATTGTTAGCAGCAAATAATTTGAGCTCTGAAGGAGTCTTTCTTTGCGCTGTGGAGGCGGCTAAGACTGAAATTTCTGCGCCTGTGTCGACGAGGAAACGATGGCCGGTTTTACGATCGCGAATATGGAGGCGATTATGCGAGAATCTACCTTGGTCGGCCGCCTCTAACCGAGAAGGTGAATTTAGTTTTCCGATTTTTGGTCGTCTTTCCATGAACACGGTTTTCTACAAAAGGTTGCTTTTTCACCGTATTTCTGATGAATGAAACAATAACCTGACTTAGCGTCAGGATTTTGCGAGTCACGTTGTTTGGATTTAGAGCGGGATCGTGAAATAGAACGTTCTAGCTTTAGCTTTGCTATCTTATTTTCTAAGGACGTAAGGCGTTTAATAACTTCTGCCATTTGCTTATCAACGTCCGACTGAGCGTTTGTATCACCGTGACGCGTTTTGGTTGTACCAGATCTAGCGCGTATGGGAGCTAATGCCACTTCAGGGCTGCTTATATCGGCGATTTTGTCCGCGATTTCCGCGACTTTTTGGAGATCCGGTTCGTTCATGGCTACTAAAATAGCTCGCTGTGACTCAGGCAATTGTTCGAGGAAAAGAGATTTTAAAACTGTCGCGTTGCATTGATTACTGTTCAATGTTCGCATGTGATTTAATAATTGCGAGGGTTTTCGGTCACCGAGTGTTTGGCCTTTCAGTAATTGTCGCAAACGTGCTTCGGGTGAAACCGAAAATATTGATAAAATTCTGTCTTTGAGTGACTGGTAATAACCCGTAGAAGGAGGGTTTTCGGAAATTAAATCTCCGATTTGGTCCACAATCTCGCTGTCTAATGCACTGATGAGATAATCTGCCTTGGTACGATCGGTTTTGCAATTGGAAATTCGAAATGTTGCTTCTACTTGCATAAACCAAGTCTCCGGGTTATTGCGCCAAAAGGGCGGAATTTTAGGTACACGGTAAGTGCTAACCTGAGGGTTGCCTGAGGGGCCGTCTGGTTGTTCCGTGTCCGACATGACGTAATGGCTTGATTACTAACTATACGCGACGAATGTTTCTTATTCTATTAATAGTATACGCACATGCGTTAACGACGATTAGAATGGTATTATGATGCGAGTTACATTGACGGCAAGATTAATACACGAGCTATAACAACGGCGAGAGCGATGTTTAAATCCGAAATAACTGGTGTAATGATACGCGCACAGATTACATTCGAATGAGAAATGAATTAGCTCTTTTCCGCGGTTCGCCCGTTATTTAATTTGGAACGGACTTACGGTACGCAAGTGTGAGTCGTTGTTTGTAGGATCTGTTCAGCCAGCTGTCTGCCTGCTGTCTTGATGGCTTGAGAGGATGAATCGTCGACGGGCGGGAAAAGTAGCTGGGGTTCTGCGATGGTTTCGCAAGGAGGAAGAAAAGATGGCCGCTTTCCAATTTCGTCGGCAGGAAGAAAATATGGCCGCTTCCCGGATTCGTCCGCAGGAAGAAAATATGGCCGCTTTCCGAATTCGTCCGCAAGGAGAAAATATGGCCGTTTCCAGAATTCTTCGCTGGGAGAAAGTATGGCCGCTTTCCGAATTCGTCCGCAAGGAGAAAATATGGCCGTTTCCAGAATTCTTTCGCTGGGAGAAAGTATGGCCGCTTTTCGAATTCGTCCGCAAGGAGAAAATATGGCCGTTTCCAGAATTCTTTCGCTGGGAGAAAGTATGGCCGCTTTCCGAAAGACAATATGTCTGCTTCTTTGAAAGTTTCGCAGACGTGGTTATGCGGTGGTTTTTATTTGCCGCTGGGCTCGAACACTCTTGTTGTAATCTTTCAGGGGACTCAGGATACCCGTAGTTGTGTAAGGTCAGCCGGTCTCTTCGGCTTCGTACGGAATGCTCGAGACTTCAAGACGTTTCTCGAAATGATGCTCAGTGTGCCTCTTTTCGTCTTTTTGCTTAACGAATTTCGTCGTCGTCAGTAGACGTTGATCACGTCGGGGTCACCAATGTGGGCTCAAATGCTGCCGTCTTCTCTCTGAATGCCCACAGTGTTCAGGATTAGAGGAGGTAGTAAGTTAGCACACGAGAATAATTGTGATTAACAATGAGTGTATTTTCGAACTGGTTTCAACCAGGGTCGAGCCACAAGTGAGTCTCTCGAAAAAGCACGCCTTGACTTTGCGCGTTACTAAACGTAACTAACTTGCCTTTCGCTATATACAGTCGGTGATTCCGGACGGTACATTATCAGCCGGAGCCTACAATAGTGCAGTAGCGAGCGCCACACTGTGTCGAAAATGTGAAAAGGAGAATTCCTGAGGGCGACGACCAAGGAGACGTATCTTACAGAAAAATGTAGAGATTAGAATTTGCTTTGCGATATCTCCGCTCGTACGGCACGGAGAGAAAAAATAAAAACACTTTTATATATGCAATTTTTCCCAAGTTATCGAATGAGATGACTTTGAACTTGATCGGTTCAGCCGTTGCTGAGATCTGATAATCTCGTTATGCTTGAACTCGCTGACTCGCGTAAAAGAGGCGTCGGTCTTTCTCGCTTTTTTTTTGAATTGGCACGAGATGCAACCGCGTCTCTTGATATTGATCAATTAAAAATTACTTGTTCTGAATTTTCCTCGTTGTTTTACGAGGATTTCGAATTTCTTAAGCGCAAAGGCGTCTTTCTGTAAGAGTTCGTGGATCACTAGGATAAGTTGAATGTCACGCGTTTACCTCCGCGTGAATCTTTCCATAGTTTGCTTACCGGACAAACGGTATCAAAGAGTGATTACACTCACGCGGAGAACGTATGGCAGCGGTTCTCAATTAAAACCTTGGGCGAATGCAAACTTATACTTGAAAACCGATGTCTTATTGCTATCTGGCGTATTTGAAAGCTTTCGTAATAAAAGCATGCAGAGCTACGGTCCTGCATTATTATACATTGCCTAGCTATGATTGGGATGCAATATTGAAGAAAACAGGTATAAAATTCAAGTTGCTCAAAGACATTGATGCTGTCATATTCATTGAAAAAGGTATTTATGGCGGCTTAAGTCAATGCTCTGGCAGATATGTAAAAGCCAATAATAAATACATGCAGTCTTATGATCTGTCAAAACTATTGTCTTATTTAATGTATTTTGACATAAACAATTTGTGCGGCCACGGATTGTGTCAACCATTGCTATATGGCGAATTTAAATGAGTCAAAGACGTTGAAAATTTTGATGTAAACGCGACCGATTTGGATTCGAACACCGGGTATATTCTTAAAGTCGACCTTGAAAACATCCAAATTTATACGATCGACACACAAACCTTTCGTTCTGTTCTTCACGCGATAAGCCGCTAGGGTCAAGGCAATATAAATTACTCGTCACAATATATGACAAAATGCGTTACATCATCTATTATTAAAATCTTCAACAATGCACGCGTAATGGGCATGAAATTGTAAAAATACACCGCATGCTTTAATTCGCTCAATCCACCTGGCTCTGCGATTATATCAAATTAAATATAAAATTAGGCGCAAAAAATGATTACGAGAAAAATTGATATAAATTGATGCAGTATTTGGAAAAACAATCGAAAATGTACGTAATCACTTTAACATTAAATTATTAACGCAATGGGAAGACAGTTACAGCGCGGAGGCCGCAATATCACGACCCAATTTTCATAGTTGCAGCGTCTTCGCTGAAAACTTAGTTGCCGTCGAATTGCGTAAACTCTCGGTGAAATTTAACAAGCCAATTTATGTGGGCATGTGCATAATCGACATTTCAAAAATCTGTTTATACAAATTCTACCACGAGTATATGTTTTATATTATGATAAATGTATTACATTATATACAGATACCGACAGTTGTTGTATTACCTCAATTGCGAAAATGTGTATAAGATGATGAAACGTGATATAGCAAAATATGATACAAGCGATTACCCGGCGGATAACGCATACGGAATGCCTCTTGCAAATAAAAGGTTCGCGGAGAAGGAAAGATAAAAATAATTGTTTAATTATGACTAAATTTGTTGGACTCAGGGCAAAGATGTACGCGGTGAGAGTAGAAGATAAACAAGATACGAAAAAGGCGAAAGGCGTGAAGAATAATGTTGTAGCACAAATTATATAACCTTTGAAGATTACATGTGTCGTCTGAATGACAAAATAGTGTTAACTCGCCATCAAACGTGCATACGTTCGAAGTTACATAAAGTTTATTCTATTAATGAGAAGAAAGTTACGCTTAGTTTTCTAAACAATAAAAAATATGTATTGCCGCATTCAACAAAAACATTACCCTAGGGACATTGACGGATACAGTTATATTATAATAAGTTGTATTACATCTCATGTATTGTTTCACATATTTTTTACACGTTTAATATGTATTATGAATAAGATATTTTGTATATCTTCATTTGTTTTTAAAAATAGGTTTATATGAATTTTGTAAAATAAGGACAAAGGAAGAATAAAAGTGTGACGATGCACCTCCGCAAAAAACATCGTCCCGGCAAACATCAGCCGGAAAGGCCGCCGGGCCATATCCGGGGGTACGTGTACCCATTTTTAAGTACGACCACAGAAATATCGCCTGGCGACAAACACCGCCAGAAAAGACGCACCGAGCCATTGCACGCGCTGAGTCGGCGCGCACGCGCATTCGAAAGACACGCGGTCTTCCTTACTCCGACTACTCCGCCGAAAAATAACGGAGGCGAGCGGAGTCGCCCGGTATAAATAGGGCCGTCACGCCGAGAAACGGCGACTCCATCACCAGCCAGCATCCTGAAAACGATCCGCTGCGCTAGTGATATTCCGTTCCCAAAGTCGGAACAATGATTGAAGCGTGCTTGGCCGCGGCGAGAGAATACTCTGCCTCCGACATCAATCCTTTCTGAAATACACAGCCGTCCGGAACCCGCGAGCCAGCTCAAAGCCAACGGTCTTGGCCCAAGAGCCGGTTTCTTGGGTACCCGGAGGCTAACCTCCTCACCTACTTTGAGACATCCACCACACTGCGACAGCTGGTGTTACGTGTTTGGGGTCCCAAGTCAAGTTTATTTGACGGGGCGTTGCGCGTCTACCTGCGACTATCCCGTCGTGACTGCCATACCACTCAGGAATTCGTCCCGCCCGCGATAACCGCGACGTCAGGCTAGCCCGCTGACCGTATGGTGAAAACCACGCCCACCGCGTCGTACGCCCCATGGCACGCCAGTCGTAGACCGCGCCCGCATTCGCGCAAAGCTGCTCCTATATATAGACACCTTTGTAGATATCTAGCCAAGCATTGTAATATACAGGGTGTATATGTCAGGTAACGATCGCCCGTGGTTTCGTGGATTGATAGATCAAGTAAAACTGAGCAGAAAAGTCCTTTACCATTTTTTAATATTTGCCATAGTTAACGAAATAAAAATTAATAAAGTCTGCGAATAAGCGCGTATCAGCGCGCGCAAGGACCGCCCGCCGGTCGCCGAGACGGCCGAGACGTAGGCAGCCGCGGCTGTAGGCGCGGCGCTGTGCGGTGAGGAGGGAAAACAGCTACTGCTTTTTCTTCCTCACCGCACAGCGCCACGCCTACAGCCGCGGCTGCCTACGTCTCGGCGATCGGCGGGCGGTCCTTGCGCGCGGTGATACGCGCTTATTCGCAGACTTTATTAATTTTTTTTTCGTTAACTATGGCAAATATTAAAAAATGGTACAGGACTTTTCTGCTCAGTTTTACTTGATCTATCAATCCACGAAACCACGGGCGATCGTTACCTGACACCCTGTATATATATATATATAACGTGTACATATTGTCCGTCCTGCAAGATAACGTCCAAATACATGTAGACGTTACTCAAGTAAAACCACGCGGGCAATATCTTTAGCTGCACCGCCTGCCTTCCTTTCTCCCGCGTCGAACTATTTTCGCGATCTAGCGCCTAAGATCCGACGAGCTGATCCGTGCGCGGAAAGTCGGTAAATTACAATGGAAAAAAGTGTTTTATAATGATATATATTATTATTTATGTATACATTTATATCGTTCACCATATATGTTTCATATCAAAAATAAATCAAATAACATCATTTTTATTTATCCATGTGTTATGCAATTCATCGAATACCAGCCACTTAACGTAAAAAACGAATACCAGCCACTTGTTTTCTTTTCTTTTTTAATTTTTTCAACGAGTTAGACATCCGGATATCTCGCGCGATTTAGCTCATATTTGTAGAAAGCACCTGAGATTTGTTTACCGCAAAAATTTTCGAGTAAGTAAATAAGTAACGGGATTAGTACGCTGCTCTTTCACAATCTTAAACAACTCGGTGGACCATTTAGGGGTGTACTCCTTTTTGAATGCAGTTTTGAACTTGCTCAAGCGTACCGAATTGTTTACTTTGAATTTTGCCGGCCCTGCAATTTTGATGCAACTGTACACAATGGATAACAGTTTTTGGCGATCGTTGGAGTTACGTTCGCTGGTGACATGCGGATAGTGCTATGCCTGCGGTTGTTGTAATCCGATATCAGACGCGGTTGCGCCTCGACCCACTTGTGCGACCCATTAAGTGTAAACATACGCCACATATCGTTCTTAAGTGTGCGGTTCCATCTCTCTATTATAGATGCTCTTAAAACTGAATATGTAGAATAATGGTTAATGATATGTTTTTGATGGAATAAATCGACCTCGGAAATATCTTAATGATCGTACGCAGTAGACAGGAATGATAAAGAGTATTAATGCGGAGATGCACACACACATATATATATTTTGGCGGCAAAGGGGCCGAAACGTAACAGATACAATAGAGAGTTTTGCATAAGCGCACAATAGAGCGGAAACAACCGAGATGGTCATACTATAGATAGCGCCTTAATCGAAAATAACTATGAAAACTTGGCATAAGCGCCATCTGCTCCAACACCCCTTCTCGCGTTGGCAAGTTTGAATCAGCAGATTCCCTGGCATCTGGTCAATTCCAGAAAACATTCCCTTGGTAACGGCTTTGTCAAGACGTCAGCCAACATAGCTTCAGTTGGACAGTACTTTACTTCAATCACCTTTTCTCGCAAGTCCCGGATGTGATGATGGCAGATATCTATATGTTTAGTGCGTACACCGCACCGATCCGATCCGATTAAACATATGCATCCTTGGTTGTCCTCGTAGATAATAGTTGGGTCCTTTTCTGGGATATGCATATCCCTAAGCAGTTGTCTGAGCCAAAGTAGTTCCTTGCTTGCATGTGATACTGCAACATATTCCGCTTCTGTCGATGACATGGCTACTGAAGTCTGTTTGCGGCTTGACCATGCCACAGTTCCATCTCCCAGACGGAAGACATATCCACTGGTGGATTTCCTGTCCACTCTGTCTCCGGCCCAGTCTGTATCCACGAAGCATTCCAGCTCCATTTTACCTGTAGAAGACATCTCCAATTTCTTGTCTATCGTAGATGCTAGGTAACGTATTATTCTCTTGACTGCGTTCCAGTCTTGTACTGTCGGATTCTCGACGCGGCGACATAAAATTCCTACTGCCAAGGCAATATCCGGTTTTATTACCGTGGCAATGTACAATAACGATCCCATGGCTTGTCTGAATTTTGAATTATTCGGTAGTCTTGCACTATCGTTCGATCCTGAATTCAAAAAACTTGTTTCCATTGATGTAGCTACTGGTCTTGATTCCAGTAGATTATACTCTTCCAGCAATTTGATAACTTTCCCCTTCTGGCTGAGCAAAACTGATCCGTCTTCTTTACGTTCTATACGTATCCCTAAATAATGATTGACGTTTCCCAAATCCTTGATACGGAAATGTTTTTGAATACTTCTACTTATCTTTTCAATCATCTTCTCAGTTGTGCCGGCCACTAGAAGATCATCCACATACAGTAGTATGTAAGTTATGGTTCCATCCTTTTCCTTTTTTGTATATAGACATTGGTCAGCTTTTCCGGGCAAGAAACCCATCTGGGCAAGTACCTCCGTTGCTCGTTTATTCCAAACTCGAGCCGATTGTTTCAGGCCGTAGAGACTCTTCTTTAATTTTAAAACCTTGTATTCTTGTCCTCGTTTCTGGAAACCTTGCGGTTGATCCATAAAAATCTCCTCTTCAAGTTCGCCGTTTAGATAAGCGCTTTTCACATCCAGGTGATGTACATGTAATTTCTTTTGAGCTGCAATAAGAAGTAAGATGCGTATAGTTTCATACTTGACCACAGGCGAGAACGTTTGATCATAATCCTCTCCGTAAATTTGAGAGAAACCTCTAGCCACTAATCGGGCTTTGTAAGTATGGACACGTTGTTCATCATCTGATTTGGCCTTGAATACCCATTTACATGTAATTGTTTTCTTACCCGGTGGAAGTTCAGTGAGTTCCCATGCTTTGTGTTCGTTCAAGGATTTTATTTCTTCTTTAGTTGCTGCTATCCATCGCTCTCGTTCGCGCAATGGTAATTCCATCATTTCAGTCCATGAGCTCGGCTCTGTGATCAAATTCGTTTGTGCTCTATATGCCAATCTCAGGGGACGTACTCCTTTATTCGTTCGTTGTGATTCCCGTCTCTGTGGTTGTTCGGGCTTAGCAACTGGTATCTCACATTCTTCTTCATCCAATGCGCAGTTCTCAGATTCTTCTTCTGAATCAGTTCCGCTATTTTCTTCATCTTCCGTTGGTAACATTTCGTAGCCAAAGGTCCCGTGCTGTCTTGTTTTATTATGCTTTTCTCCTTTTTCATCCGAATTGTGTCGTACATTTGTCTTCTCGGTATCATGCTCTATTATTCTTACAGACCGGCTGATCCAAATCCGATTTGTCCTTGGGTTTAGAATTCTATATCCTTTAGTGTTTCCATCATAGCCAACTAGTACATCTTCTTCGGCTTTGTCGTCCCATTTCTTGCGTTTTTGTTTAGGAACGAGGGAATAAACTTTCGAACCGAATATCCGAATATGTCTAAGGTCCGGCCTTTCTCCAGTGAACATTTCTACAGGAGTTTTATCGATGCTTCGACTTACTATACGATTTTGTAAGTACGCTGCAGTTAATACCGCTTCTCCCCAAAAGCGGTTATTTAAATCTGCATCCAATAACATACACTTCGCAGATTCAGTCAATGATCTATTTTTCCGCTCAGCAACTCCGTTTTGTTGCGGCGTGTATGCTACAGTAAGTTGGTGTTGAATGCCTTCTTTTCTTAAGAAATTGGTCAGCTCAGTTGTGACATATTCCCTGCCATTATCTGTTCGCAAGGCAATAGGCTTCCTTCCAAATCTTGTCAACATCATAGTGATGTACTCTTTTATGACGTTCGGGACCTCATCCTTTGTTTTCAGTAGACCACTGTGAAACGGGAATAATCATCAATTAGAGTTAAAAAATATTTATTACCATTTGGCGTAGCAGTCTGCATCGGGCCACATAGGTCAGAGTGGATCAATCTCATAGGCTCTTTCTCTCTTCTTTTACTTTTTGGAAACTTTGTTTGAGCCAATTTTCCTTTGATACAGTGTTCACAAATTATCTCGTTAGAACATGCGCTTATTTTTATTCCTGTAGCTAGTCCTTCCTTTGATAAGTGTTTTATTGCTTTCAAATCCCTGTGGCCTAATCGGCGATGCCATTGATGAATGCATGTTTCCACATTTGCGATCCTAGCTGTAATTTCTAGTCCGATTGTCTTTAATCTGAACATATTTCCGCTATTTTCTGTTTTTGCCACTACTTGGCGTCCTTGGTAAATAGTGCAGTCGTTTTTCTCGAATATTACACGGAATCCGTGTTCTATTATCTTGAGTACCGAGATTAATCCGCCATCAAGTCATGGAATGTATAACACATTTTTAAGTTCTATTGTCTGGATTAATTTATCTGTAGTTCTGCACTTTAAATAACCTTCTCCAATTCCAGTTACATCAACTGATGAACCGTCAGCAAAGAATATCTTCATATTTGTATCTTGTAGTACTGTGAAAAAATTTCGATCATTTGTCATATGGCTCGTGGCCCCCAAATCAACATACCATACTCCAATATTAGCTGCTCGGGCTTCTTCTTTCACGCAGAATGTTATTTGATTATCTTGGATTCCACTCCTAGCTTCTGCGGTCGCTTTTCCCGACTCTGAACTTGAACCTCTCTGCTGTGAAGATTTCTTAAAAAATTTGCAATTTGCCTTAACATGTCCTTGTTTATGACAGAAGAAACATGTTCGCGTTTCTTTGTTATCCCTTTTTACAACACGTTTATCTTTCTCACCTTTATTGATACGGCTGTAATTACTTGGATTTGCAACTGTTGACTGAAGTGCAACCTCAGAATTCTTGCCACTTGACTCATTGCTTTCCATGCGTCTTTGATATTCGTCCAACATTTTTCCGGTTACGTATTCCACTGTCAAGTCTGCCTCGTCTCTTCCCTCGAGCGCTGTAACAAGTCCCGAGTACGATTCTGGTAAACTTACCAATAGAACGGCAACTATTTCCTCATTTTCGAGAGGCCTTCCTGATCCGCGTAGCAGTCCAACCACTTCCATAATTGCATCGATGTGATTGCTTATGGATCCACTACGGTAATGGATACTATACAATTTTCTCCGGAGATATAACCTACTGCCAAATGTTGAACGTTCATATTTTCTCGATAGTGCCTGCCATGTATCAAATGCGTTGTCAAGATGCGCGAAATGTATTAATTGACTGTCTTCTACACTTAATGTGATCGTTGCCATTGCTTTATTATTGCGCTTTTTCCACGCCTCGTCAGGCTGTGCCGGCTTGGGCTCATTTACAACGTCCCATAAATCATCGCGCGTTAATATTGCATGTACCTTGGTTTTCCAGAAGACATAATTACCTCCATTCAATAATGGGATATTGAATTTCACGTTGTCTTGCGCCATCTTAAAGGTTATGTGTACGTCCGCCTTTTCACTAGTGTTATATCTTTATATCTCACTTTATTTCGTCTGTCCTTCTAAGTCTTGGCCCATAACCTGATGGAATAAATCGACCTCGGAAATATCTTAATGATCGTACGCAGTGGACAGGAATGATAAAGAGTATTAATGCGGAGATGCACACACATATATATATTTTGGCGGCAAGGGGGCCGAAACGTAACAGATACAATAGAGAGTTTTGCATAAGCGCACAATAGAGCGGAAACAACCGAGATGGTCATAGATAGCGCCTTAATCAAAAATAACTATGAAAACTTGGCATAAGCGCCATCTGCTCCTTGACCATATCAGTTTGCAAATTTTTCGGACATCTCCCACTCTCTCGAATTATCTTGGCGATTGCGTTAGCCGTCTCGCGCCCAGCTTTGCTCTTAAGTGGCTTAAATACTGCCCAGTATTTAATCAACGCATTGATGACAGTAAGAATATAATGATAGCCTCTGTTAAAATTTGAGTATGGACGCATCTCGACAATAGTTTGCCGCAAATTGTCGAAACCTCGAATTGTAACGCGTCTTCAATAAAAATTGCGCCTTGCTGAAAGCGTGTAATTCTTCGACGAGCCGTCGTCTCACGGAGCTAATTTTCTTCGACGAACTCATGTTTCGGCGCGTAAACAAGTTATATTACGACTGACTCGTACTACGGACACGCAATTTAATTTATATTACTGTTGCAAAGTTCCTCTACTTCGTTTAAAAAAAGTTATTTTGTCAAATGTTTTCTTTTGTATGTATCGTCTTTCTTTGTTATAAATTTCTGTCATGCCTCAATCACTTTTTTTTTGTCTTCCGGTACTTGGCGATTAGATACTTGGTGGTAACTATTCTTGACCTGATTTACGACCGTTCGATAACGATCTAACACTTGTTCTTTTCATAGCGATTTTGAGCTGATCGGTAGTAATTTGACAACCGATATTGAACCGTTCAATTTTTATTGAGGAACCGTTCGAAATCATTCGTTAGACTTTTGTAACCATCTTTTCGATGTTCATTGCCACTCATTTTTGTCCTGACTCGGCTTTTTTATAATTATACGCTGAAACTCGTCGTTTTATCGTTTTATCGTTTTATCGTAATGCTTACACAAATTTCTCGAACAAAGTCAGCCTCTCATCTAACTTGTTTTCGCAAAAACACGATTAATTTATAATAATACTGGCTTCGCAAAGTTCCCCAATAATAGACAGCATCTTGTTGCTGTGAGCGTCGTTGCCGGCTTGAGATTCGAGCAATCGAAATCGATCCACCAACTCATTGGGATCGTCAATGAACGTAATCTATCATATTATCGTTTAGCATCATAGCGCTCCCTTTTCCGATTTATTCTTTCTCTTTAGTGTAAATTCGATCGACATCAATGGTGCGATTATGTGTCTCTACTTGTATCCTCTGTCGCTCCGTAATCGCACCTGCGCGGTGTAATTGTGTCTATGTGCGTTTGTAGTCAACAATATGCTCTTGTACTTTTGCTAATTGTTCTTCGTGTAAATAAGATCATCACGGACTCTCTTAAAAATTAACTCATAAAGACCGGGTGTGCCAGCATATCGCACGTCATCGACAATTACGTTCTCATTGTGGTCCACGTTAAATTTTTTATTACCAAGCTTCAATTCATTCTTGTCAAGACGAATGCCATACACGATGTCCATAATTTTCTCTTTTCTGCCACCGTTAAGAAAATCTCCGACTTTTGACTCAACAGACCCAAATGCCGCGACAACGTTTTTTGACCTTCCAACGTTTACATTTGATGTTGGACAGACGTTCCGAACAAATCGTCTGTGGTTTCAAAAATGTTCTCGAGAATATCATTCATTGATTTTGCAGCTCCAATCGTACGCGGTGTAGACGTTATTACTGGTGAATCCAACGTGACGTTTTATTGTCTTAAACGTTTTTTTTTGCTTGATGTTACTTTTGACAATTCGTAAGATACGCCATCGTCATCATCGTTGTTGTCGTCGTCGTCGTCGTCGTCGTCGCTATGCCTTTGTTTCTTCTTAGTATTTTTCGACACTTCTGCTTTGATATCTTTAGCCTCTCTCTTAATCGGCTGAGATTCCTCGACGATCTGTTCGACGATGGGCTTGAAACGTTTTTCCATTGCAATATTCTCCTCCATCTTCCTGGTTTTTAGAGCGCGATGCTTCTGGCGAATTGTCTTGCTCGTCTTCTCAATCTCCATTCCAAGTTTCTTGCGCTTACGCATATTAGCCATGACAAACGTCTTTGCCCAAGATATTGAAAACGACTAACCGTTTTGCGGTACCGCGAATTTATTAAATCTTTTTCTGTATCGTCCATTATTAAGAGGGCTGTTCTTGTTTGTCACTAAAAATCCGTATTCGCGCTGCCAACAAGCATGGCACAAAGCACAAAATTGATCGTACGACATATCGGTGTTAACGTGATCGTTGTAAACGTGTTGGTTTCAAGTTGGTACCATCCTGTTTAAACAGGATTAGAAGATTTGCGTTATTACGTTAAATGTTTAGGTATCCTTGCGTACGTTTGACACAGGTAAAAACAATCGACATTTGAGTGGCGGCACGTTGACAAGTATTTTCTCACTGCATCCTGCTTATTGCATGCAACGTCGTCGAAGACGTAGATCGAATTCGGATACGCTTCGCTCGGTGGAACGATATTATTTGAGAACGTAAAGTAACCAATTTCGTTAATCGATTTTAACAGATTTTCGATATATTGATATTTAGGCTGCTGCAGCGGTTTGGAATATACATAAACATTCTTGAAACGTACGGCGTGCGGACTCTTAAGCAGACTAATCAGAACATTAGTCTTGCCGCAATTACTCAGACCCACAATTATAGCGCGTATAGTACTTGGTAGCATTTTGCCGTGCTTACGCAACGGCGCGCTGTCCTCCATTAATCGTAATTCCTCGTCACAGTTTGTGACGCGTATGGTACGCGACTGCCGCACGAATTTTGTGTTTCATACTAAATTCACGTGACACGTCGATCGCCTATTTATAGATGTGCGAAACCTTGAATCGCTTAGTATCATAAATGTTTCTTGCGCTGTCACATCTCTGCAATATTCTTGATCTGAGCGCTGAGCAGTTGGAATATATATCTAAAGTCTGTTACGTGTGTACGGTAACTACATCAACCACGTTTGGGAATGGCTTACGAAACATATACAGGCAAACCTGGAAATTCAAACGTATCGTCGCTGCGATGAGCATTACACTCAACTCTGGCAGCGGACGCACATCGACGGTCCAGCACCGAGGATAAAGGATTGCGGCAAATGTCAGCGTCCAGCGAAGGCTGCGTTGGAGGTCTACTGAATTAAGCGATAAACGCGCATCCTTTTGAGTTACATATCTACGGCTATCAGATTTGCGATCTGGGCACTCGGCTGAAGAAACGATTAGCCGGAGGCGACAAAGGCGTAAATCTTGGACACGGCGTTTAGCAAACACAATATTGCGTATTCTGAAAATAACGAACTCGTCGACAGACAAGCGGCGGACAAGGTGCTTGCCGATAAAACGCTCGGCATCGCGAGAGATTCGACTGTTGGTGAGAGAACCAGCGCTGCAGCCGTTTAGGTAGAAATGAAAGCCAAGACCAAAATCAGCATGGATATGAATGCAAACACGACAAAGAAAAAACGAAAACGTCCGTTGGCGAAACGAGGCGGCGTGTTATCGATTTTGCCAATGTTAGGCGTTCTTGGATCTTTGATCGGCGGAGCGGCAGGTGTAGCAAAAGCGGTAAACGTCAGCCATGCAATCGTCAGCTCGAGGAGCTGCAACGTCACAATCACGCAATGGAACAAGGTCACGAACTTTATCTTGCTCCGTATAAGAGCGGACGAGTATTGTATCTTGGACCATATAAACGCGGACAAAAAGTATCAGCAAAGAAAAAAAAAGTTAAGAAATGAAAAATGCCTGTGGGAAGGACCACCAATGTGCAATTGAACTATCTGGCGAAACGTATGCGCATTCCATATTTTAGGAGCGTGTACAGTCGTGAGCTAAAAGGTTGCAACATATTTTTTTTAATGGTTTTTGTAATGTACACTTGCTCATTGAACGGCGAACATAATTGGTTCTTACCTGTGGCTCCAACCAATTACGTTCGCTGATCGATAAGCAAGTTTATATTCCAAAAACTATCGAAGAAAATGTGTTGCAACCTTTTAGCTCACGACTGTACGTGCGTAATGCTTTACCGACCAGTGCTGTAAAAAGAAACGAAAACGGTATCATCTATCTAGACAATACCACGGGCCCTGAAACGCATTGGATTGCATACATAAGGAGGAGCAACCGCGTAATTTATTTTGACATCTTTGACCGCATCAAGATCTGGTGCGATATTTTGGAAGCAATGTTACGATCGAGTACAATCGAACGTCCTATTAGACGTACGATCAAAATTTTTGCGGACAACTGTGCTTGCAATTTTTACAAATTACTGTCAATCTTTAAAAGACCGACAAAGTAGCAAAATCTCAATATTCGTCGAGCGTTTTTTTCCATTATGTCATTTACGCTAACGCTGATCGGAAAGAGCAGCGTTCCCGCTGCAAATTACTCTCTGGCAATAGATTTGACCGAAACCGAATACAAATTCGATCTAACGCTCTTTGAAACTTATAACACGATACCGAATGTGAACGATACTCGAACAATAAATTTTATTTCGGCAAAGACGATGTGAAGATTACGATACCCGAAGGATCGTACGAGCTGCCGGCCATAAACGAATTTCTAAAACGCGCAATTTCTCAGAAACGTCCACGACGCAACGCACGCAATGTCGGTGACATGCTAGTTGTCCGCGGTGATATCGGCGTGTTCAATGACGACGAGGAAGGAGAGTTACCGATAATGATTCGCGCAAATTATAACATGATAAAGTGCGAGATTAGATGCGCCTACAAAATAAACTTTAGTAAATCAAACAGCATTAGATCGTTTCTGGGATTCTCGAAGCGCATACTGCAGCCGTGTAGATGGTATGAATCGGATGTGTTGATCAACATAATTAACGTAAATATAGTTCGTATTGAATGCAGTGTAACCGCTGGTGCATAAAACAATAGTGCGCGTGTGCATACAATTCATGAATTTTCGCCAAGCGTGCCTTCAGGATATAAGCTTAATGAAAGGCCAAATCAGATCATTTACCTTCTAGTAATCGGAGCATTACGACTCTCATCATACGAGTTGTCGATCAAAACGGACAATTGTTGGACTTTTGAGGAGAAGAGATTACAGTTAGGTTGCACGTTTGAAAGTGATAACGCGAGCGTGACACATGAGATGTTTTTGTTGAGCGGAGCCGAGCGTGCACGGAGAAATAACGCATTCTTTATAAAAACGGTGACATCATCGACTGATAATCCGACTTGGTCAACTAAAAAAAAAACGAGCTCAGCGCAAACGTTAAATTTTTACAATTACTGACATTCGCGGTACAAAAATCTTGAAAAAAAAATGACTGATATTCTAAACGTCGGAGACGAAACCTTCGACGATCAAATCTTCAAGATTGAAACCCACACTATTCGCCATATGCAAACACAACGTACAAGCACAGCGACAAGATAAAAATACCCATACAACAACAAGATTTGTATACATTGCCGTACGAGAGCTTCCTATACGTCGAGGAGAAAATTATTAAAAAGAAGAAACCTGAGGGGGCCGGCGGCGCCGTGGTATTGGGAAATAATTGTGTTGTATTTATGTTCAACAAGATAAGATACGAATTGAATGGCGTCGAAATTGCTCGTAATAGAAGCGTGAGCAAAACCAGCACGCTCAAAAACTATGTAATGCTGTCATCCGACGAATGCGTCATTTTGCGAAATGCCGGCTGGGTACGCAGATGATTGACAGCTATTTTAATTTTTGTGTCCCGCTCTACGTGCTGTTAGGATTCTGCGAAGATTATAGACGCATAGTGAACAACGCTTGTCACAAGTTGATTTTGATACGAGCGCGCAACGATAACAATTGCCTGAAGGGCAACTGAGCGTTGAAGTCCGTTCTCGAGTTGTTTAAAATTCAGTGCCGAATGCCGCACGTGCTCTTAAGTGACATAAATAAACTTTTGATGCTGCGCACTTTGAAGAGCGGACGATATCTCAGCATGGCTTTTCGCTTATGGGATCCTTACAAGTTTCCACTATTGCAATGTACAATCAAACATTTGTGGGCTATCAAGACCGCTATTCAGCTCGAGAAGTCGCGATACGTCATTTTTGCTCTGCAAACCAGTCGAAAAAAATAATATGTCTGAGGACTCGAGCCGATTCAACCATTGCAATTTGACCAACGTGAAACTCCATCTGAATTCTGAATCTTATTCCTATATCAAAATGGATCTTGAATTTGCCAAAAACAGATGGGCTATTCTATAAGAGATGTATGCGCGTTTCTGCAAAACCTACCTTGGATACGAGTATCTCGAGCCGAATCTCACCGTCACCAACTTTCTAAACAGAGGTCAGTTCTTCATAATTGATTGCAGTCGGCAAGTCGAATCGATTAAGAGCGCAACCGTTGACGTGCGAATAGAATTCGAAACTAAAGATAACGTGCCGGAGAATACCGGCGCGTATGCACTCATAATACACGATCTCGTGATTCAGTATAACCCGTTGACAAACATTGTGTGTAAAATCACTTAATTCTGCGCATATATAATCCACGATACAAACGATGACACAGTCTTGGTTTCGACTGCGACATACCCGTTCTAATATTTGTGGACCTGCAAGCTTACCTCCTTAAACGATTTAGAGGTTTTGTTGTAAAAGAATTTACAGCGCTCCGAGAAGGCAACGTTCTCTTTCATTACATCTTTGAGAGTCTTAAGCCATGGGAATTGTTGACGAAAGATTTTGCGCATCCTGGCTGAATGCTTTTCACCATAGTTTACTATGGGACGGTTCCGTACAGGAAAGCAAGACAACTGATCACAGAAGCAGTACTGACAATGAGTATTAAAAATGGCAACAGCGATATCATATACACCAAGGGGCACGAGAATGGCTAAGGGATTTAATTTAGGACGATCGCGCGTACATCGATATCCTGGATGTGGATTACAAAGAAGTGGATTCTTTTAATAAATTAGATGCTATTAATACTATACAATGTGAAAAACACCGTACATAAAAGGATGGGATCCGACAGCACACGGTGTGATAGTCCACCAACCAATCATCTTGACTTATTTAACACAACCAATGGAAAAATTCTAGGCATCGGCCGCTGTGAGAGGTAGTGTGTTATCGGTTCCGTGTGCTATCGGGATCCGCCCTACACAAAAACATTATGCTAAACAAAATGTATTCAAACTTTACAATTGGTGGGTCAGCTAACCACGAATAAACATACGCAATATACGAGATACGTTTTTTATTTCTTTCCCTGCCATTACGTCGACGTTTTCTTAACGTTCTTTTATGTTTAATATAGGTTGTTCATATTTCGTTTAACGTTCTTATACACGTTTCATTTAGCGTTTTACGTTTCATGTTTCACGTATGTCATGTACGTTATGTTTAACGTTTTGTTCTTGTACAACGTTACCGGAATGAAAAACGTGTTGTGACATGTTCAAGCAATAATGACGATGATGCAATTATTTAAAAGATGGGAAAGTCTTCCCTTTTTTTTTTAAAAAATGCGTAAGCATAAACGTGTCATGACATGTGCAAGCAGTAACGACAACAATAATGAAATTGTTGAAAAGAGGGGAAAACCTTCCCTCCCTTTTAAAAATGTAGAAACATTAATCCTCAAATAAACGTCATAATTTCTTGTGACATTAGTATTGCATCAGAAGCTCGAACGAACAAACAATTCGCAATGAACTTTGACGAAGGAAGTAACACATTGTACAATGGCAAAGTGAAAAAGGAATGCAATGGGTAAGTTTTGATATTCTATTATAATACCGTTTATGCAACGTTACGTGAGTAACTTTGTTTTTTTTTTTACAGCATTTTGACGGAACGTCGTACGGTGCGCTTATTGAGCAGACATTACGCTTTGACAGCTACTAGTTACAAGTTTTTGACCATTTTTGGAATTAACGTTACAAGTTTTTGGAATTAACATTGGTCCACCGAGTTACGTGGAGATCGCCACAGGAGATCATCAAGAACGAGAATTGAAACTGTCTGTTAAAACGTGGAAAGAATTCTGGCAACGATGGAATATTTCCAAATTAATTAGAAATGATTACAAGAACAATTTTATAAGAGTCCAACCGTTAACGATTAGTTAGTGCGATGATTGACGTTAAGCTTATACGTTTCAAATCTTCAAACGTGTACGTGACAATTGTAACGATGCACCTCCGCATCATTCCCCCTGGGGCCACGAACCGCTCCCCTGTCCGGCCGAACACCCGCCGGACAGACGAACAGGCGCTACGCGCCGATAATCGCCTCACACACGCGCGCGCGAACGGTCCGACAAGCGCGCCGTTAAACGCCCGAAGTCCGCGCGCACGCGCACGGATTCGCACGCTCCTGGCGTTGGAGCGACAGAGAGGCGTACGCTCAAGCGAGAGCGCGATACCGGACCGATCTCGGAGCAGCGGGGATGCTGTATTCCGAGGAGAACCGAACTCCACTCGAACATCCCCGACTCTCCGAGATCGGGGTATAAAAGGCGGACGATCTCACAGAGAGATCGACTCTTCTCCGGTCCAGCCTCCGAGCCAGACCCAGGAAATCCGCGTGGTAGAGTGAGCTCTGTCACCGCCGAGAGATCTCGGCGATTTCCGATCCCGCTTTCCCGGCACCTAGGGAATCCGAGTGGTAGAGCGAGCTCTGCCACCGTTGAGAGATCTCAACGATTCCCTCAAACCCATCTCCGTCCGAGAGTCCGCGGTAACGACTGCCACCCAGGGGGTAGAGAGATCTCTGCCTCCATCGAGAGATCTCGAGGCAGCCGGCACCGACTCACGTCGGGGATTCCCTACTAAGGGAATCCCGCCGCGCACCTGTCGTGAATTCGCGGAACACCAGCGCGGCTTCTAACGTAGGGCGTCCCGACCCGCGCGCGCGCGGATCGACAAGGCCGGCGGCGACGTAAACACCGTGGAATCCTCGCGACGACACCGAAAAGCGTGAGCGAGACCGCGCTATCGTGCGCTCTCTCATACCGGCCGCGGGCCGAGTGCGAGCGACCGAGAGAATGTAAATAGATCCCCGTTCTGTAAATACCGCGTCTTATTATTGTGAAATCGCGTCACCGTACCATCGCGGGTACACCTCGTGTATCCCCGAACTACGTGCGCATATTATCAGCATTATATCTCAAATAAAGTAGTTTCTCATTAAACGCACGTCCGATCTCGGAATTAATTAACCCGGCAACCTTCCTTCGAGCCCTGGCTTCCCTGAGCTCGTCCGCGCTCGGACAAAACACAGGTTGTTACACAATGATTGTATTGATGTTACGCCGTATGTTCAGTCTGTACGAGTGTATCGACATAATGTTTGAGCGTTTGAGTAGAATCGTTGATACAATGGATGTTAAGTACATTTAATTCTTAACCTTTAAACACACCGATCCTGTAAAATACGGAAACACATTTTCGGGTCTGGGAGATTTTTTCAACTTTGAGAAGCTATAACTTCGATTACAATCAATATTTTTCTACAATTTTTTTTTAAATAAAAGATCAGAATCTCAGGAATATGATTGCACAATCGGCATTGCCGAAAAATAATTTATTGTGGAGTTATAAAGGAAAAACCATTAAGTAAAAATGAAGAATTGGTCAAAAATCCACTTTTCCTTCAAAAAATCATATCTTTGCAACAACAAATTTTTAAAGACTTTTAAATACGGCGTTTTCAACTAAAAATTCACATTTTCAAAATAAAATTTGATAAAGTCATTTTTTTTCAAAAGTATAATTATGTAATATGGAGAATATGAGGTACTTTTAGGCATCTAAAAATCCACTTTTTCTAAAAAAAGTCATATCTTTGCAACAAAAAACTTTTAAAGACTTTACAATATGGCGTTTTAAAGCTAAAGATTCATACTTTCAAAGAAGAAAATTATATTATTGACATTTCTATTAAAAAATGTACTTTTGTAACAAAGCGAATATGAGGTATTTTTAATTAAATCGTGTCTAAAATTAAAAATTGATGTGTTTCATGATATATTTTGGAAAAACTTCCTTTTCTACAGCATTTTATGGTATTCCAATTTTAGACAGAGTATATGCGAGTAACATCCGCGAACCGATCTGTTCGAACGTATTTTATCCAGTTTTTTTATGTAAAATACTCACAAAAAAAGTTTTCTTTACAGATTTTATGGGTCGCATTGATCTTACCAAAACTTTGCTGCCGTGCTGTTCGAATTCTAGTTGACTAAAAAAGTTGATCAACCATATTAATCGAAAGAGGAGATTTTAAACTTTTTTTATGTCTTGGTCCTGACCTCCTATCTCATTCCGTCTTCACACAGGAAGCGTTCAAAACTTTATATTGGGTTACTCAGGCGCATTTACGTGTTTAAGGGTGAAACATTGCGTCCAACGTAATGAATCAAGAAAAAGCAATACGTGAGAGCAATATCTTCGATATGCGTCAATTCATCGATTGTGAGCTGTTAACTTTATATTTACTGCATAAACAATGTATCCAAAAACAAAAAGCAATAAAAAAGTGTTTATTAAATTTAAATTTCCACCTTTTTAATTCTTTCCCTTCCAAAAATCTACAGTTATACATTAGTATTAATACCGCAATATTTATTTTGAAATATTTTAAGAAAAAAAAAACAAGTATACGAGAGTAAAGTCGGGCTAAGACAAGTGTTTCAAGTCGTCTAATGTTACTTTAGACAAATGGTCAAGATAGGTCGTCTGTTTTATATGACATAGATCTTTTTACGAAGGGCCGCATGGTTTTTAGCGACGGAGAATGCTCTCGCTCGGTTCTTCAGTCTTAGTCGTGCTCGCGTAAGAATAAGATCGTACGAAAAAAAAATCATGGGATATGGTCCGCATATTCCTATATTAAATTTGCTTCAGGAAATTGAATTAAGATTGGTAGCTTCTGAGCTTGTTTTGCCTGTCGGTTTCCGCAAATTAGAGCGGCGTTTTCGTGACCTGGCTGCCCGCGGTATACTAAAGCCCGCGGTATACTAAAGATAAAAAAAGTACCGGCCGTTCGTTGTCGCGCCAGATTATTGCCCATGGACAATGACAATAGGTGGCTCGATGGACTTATTTTTGATGGTGGACGAGGTAGAGTTATCCCACCTCTAGTTGGCCGCGGGGATGACCGCTTGGTCTTGCCCCGTATAGACTTGCCTCCTATACGCCGGCCTCATCTTGATCGCAATCTCGCGTCACCTCTCGAGGTTGCTTCTCATGGTCGGGGTACAGCTATTTTGAACTTATTGCGCCGTCATAGAGTCCAAGATCAGGCTCAAGCCTGACCAAGATCTTTGCGAGATCGGGTTCCGGAAATATAGAAAGAGGAGCAGAAGAAGAAGGAGGAGAAAGATAAAGAACATTAATTATAGTGGTGGTGGTGGTGATGGTGGTGGTGGTGATGGTGATGGTGGTGGTGGCGGTGGCGGTGGACGGCAGCGGGCAGCAGTAGCAGGCGGGCGGTGGCAGTGGCAGGCGACGAAAGTAAAAAATAGCGGTTTTGATCAAGGCGAAAGATGGGTAAATTTTTTAAATTATTTATTATTTATTATTTATTATTTCTTCTTTTGCGCGGCGGCGGCGGCGGCGGCGGCGTTAGACCCGCGCACTTCCGTGAAATTTGACGCAAATAATAATAGGTTGGTTCAAATTCGGACACCGAAAGTTTCTCTTCCCCCTCCCCCTCCAACGGCGGTTACCTTATTACGTGCATAGGTATGCCGCCGCCGACAAAGCACCCCTGTTTTGATAAACATTGGTACATTACCCTTGTTTATTAAAACTGATAACGGTGCAAGCACGTGATGAGTCATACCTCCGCTACCTACTCCCCCGCACCCGCAATTCTTACCGCACACCTCACCCACCTCTCGTTATTTCTAGGTTTGAACCGGCCTAGATATTTTACTCTCCGATTACCCGCAATCAACGATTTACATCATTCATTTTTATACGGCTTCCGAAGGATCCGAAAAAAGTTCTTAGACGGCCACTTTGTGCAGGGTCAACTGTTCAAAAACATGAGAATGTGTCGGAGTAAGGAATTTTGGCTTGCTAACAGCACGGACTTTATCCGCTGGATTATTTTGTGTGCAGCGTGTTTGAGCGACACTCCAACAAAATTCGTCACCCTAACGTTGCATTGCTGAAAGCCGCTATTGAGGCATCGTTCGCGAATATGATGAAAGAGTTTTGACAAAGGCATGTGCACGCCTCCGTCCGAAAATTGAAGCGGTCATCGCAGTAGAGGGGGGGGGGGGTTATATAGAATAAAATTGTTTTTTAGGGATGCTCCAACTCAAATATAAAAATATTTTTTATACAATTGTTATTTTTTATTAAAATAAATGATTCTAAAAATTCACAATGGATTTGTCCGGATTCTATTGGTGTACCCTGTATATATGATTAATTGTACATACATTAAATATACGTAAATTATTCATATATATAAGTTAATAGGAAAACCTCAATAAGATAACATTTATAAATTATATCATAAAATCTTACGTAAAAATTTAAATCAACAATTATGTAGATCCATTAATAAAAATAGATGTAGAAGTATTAACCTTTTATAAAACATTAATACCTGCCGATGTAATTTCAAAATAGTATTTCGGCAAAACTATGACGATATATCGAATTTTTATCTTAGCGGTATATTTACAAAATTAGAAAGAAATTAAAAAAAATATAGCTGTGTTATGCATGAAACATTTATAAATATAAGTGGACGGGACCTTCGATATTTTCAAACTCGTACAACACGGTATTATTTTCCCGTCTCAAAATATTAGTATTTAAGTTTGTGGACTGTATAAATTGGAGCGTAGCGCGGATTGAGAAGGAAAGGGAGCACGCCGATGGCGCGTTATCAGGTAATAATGACACTTTTAAGTCACAGAAACAGAGACTTCTTTAATTCAGATTATCATACAAACAATGTTCAGTACGGTTTACACCGGAGCCCGTAACCTCCTGCGATCGAGATGCGGAAGATCGGAAGTACTTCCGAACGCAATGCCAATACGGCGCATCTGCTCGTTACGACGAATCGCGAAATGCGTACTGTCCCGAAATTTCAGCGTTCCTCGCGACTAGTCGCGATACACATCGTACTCGATCACACAAACAATCAAAAGTTGATACGACGAATACTTAATGACACGTAACGAATTACGCGGAGGCACTGCAGCTTGAGTCGTATACGATGTATCGAAGCGTACTTCTTAATCGCACGGACCCTCAAGCTCCCTTTTGCACTGATCCTTGTAGAGCGCTCGGCAATCGTCTCGCGCCCAGCAAGGAACATACGTGGGGATCGACCATAGTATCGATCCACCTTGATGGCACATACCTATTTCCATGTTAGAGATCACGACACGGTGTCGTGATATTTTTGCGAACTATGACAAACACTCGGCATGAACCGAGCTGACTTAATATTTAATAAATGAAAAAACTTAAACCTTTAACAATAATTATTCCATATACATGTTTACAAAAATACTTAATTATTTCTAAATTACAATGTAAAAATATTGCAGCATGAAATATATGACACATATTCAACAAGTTGACATTTTAAATAAAGAACCAAACGTTATTAAAATTATTATAAAATATTTGTAGATCAAAACAGATTTAATTTTTGACAAATATTATTTAGAAATTTTATTTCTATAAAATTTTTGCGTTATGACGCTTTATCTTAGGACAAATTATAAAATTTTCGTCAATTCTTTATTGCGTTTTCCCAATGAAAAACACTAGGAATTGGATGTTTCAATTCGCGCGATGACAGAAACGCTCAATTATCTGCGGCGAGTGTACACTACTTTTCCCAACGAAAAACGCTATTTGGTAATTAATAACCTCGATAGGCATATTGCGTGAATATTGTACAATAATTTAATAGCATCACAAATTGAAAAAAATTTTAAATAATTGCTCTAAAGTGATAAATTGTTACAATTAGAACAAAGCAATTTTGTCAAAATAAAACCTCTAAGGAATATTTGTCAAAAATGAGATAAATCTGAAAACGAAATATGAATGATAGTAAGAAAGCCTTCTCTGGTCGCAGCTAGATCTTAGTGCTTATATTTATTTGTGTGATTTTATATACTTCTCTACTACTTTTTTCAGGGGGGAAATAGGTATATAGATGCAAATCAGCATCAATTTTTATAATAAATTAATCAATTTAATATAAATAGTGATATTTCTAATTCTTATTCGACATGCTGTGTTACGACCAAAAATTAATTTCGAGCACATTCTGTTTGAATTCGGAGAAGTATATAAAATCACATAAATAAATATATGCACTAAGATCTGGGAAGGTCCTGTTAGCGCACAGTGCGATAGCGCACATCCCGATAGCACACATAAAATTTAAAGCAATTTCCGATAGCGCACATCCCGATAGCGCACAACACAGAAAGTCGCGTTCTCCCAATAACGCACAACATAAAAGGCGCATTGTCCCAATAACACACAACGCTAAAAGCGCATTATCCCGATAGCGCACATCCCGACAGCGCACATCCCGATAGCGCACATCTCGATAGCGCAAATCCCGGTAGCGCACATCCCGGTAGCGTACATCTCGGTAGCGCGCGACTATGTGGCCATTAGTAAAAAGATGTATTAATTCCCGATAGCGCACATCCCGATAGAGCACATCCCGATGCCGCATATCCCGATAGCGCACATCCCGATAGCACGCGACTATGTGCGCTATCGGAAAAAAGATGTTTAAATTCCCGATATTGCACATATCAAAAGCGCACATTCTGGTAGCACGCAATTATGTGCGCTATCAGGAAAAAGATGTTTTTATTCCCGATAGCGCACATCGCAGTAGCACACAACTATGTGCTCTATCGGGAAAAAGACGCGTGTGTTCCCCTTAGAACATATATAATACTATGTGACGTGTACCGTATACAATGTGATTCAGTATAATGTATTGGTCATTTTATTTACATATTCGTAATCGAACTCTAAAACAATTTTTCCGTTAGAAAAATATCTGTCACAAACTTAGTTATTAAGTTATAAAAAGAAATAGCGTATGACGAGTCGGATAGTAGTGGTACACAAGGGAGGCATAACTCACTGTTACATGCGGGTGTTTCCATGAGGCGCCTGCTGCACTCAGATGACACAACAGATCACGGACAACACTTTCACATTTAAACTTTTGTTTTCCCTCTTTCACTTTAATTATACTCTATTGAACTTGTCTAATATCGATTTCTGTCTTCTGGCCGTCAAATTCTAGGAAGAGCGTGAGATCTTCAATTACACGCTCACAGGCCCCACATATATGCGCAACATTATTGTAAAATAAATGTACATTCAGCGTCATTGATTCTTTACATCGGAAAATTTTCCAAACAGAGGAGTTACCATCTTTCTACATATTCCCAGTTCATAATTAATGTAATGACTAGAACTTATTAGTCGTTACGTTAATCATGAACTGTAAATATGTTAAAAGATAGCGACTACTCAGGTTGGAAAATTTTCGGAGGAACAGAATCAATTATGCTGGGTGTACGCTCGCGAATAATAAAATTTAATGCAAATACGATTTTTTAAATATCATTTGCAAGTTAAAAATAGCACATTCCAAACGCACGAAAAAGGAAAGAAGGAGTGAGAGTGAGTGAGAGGGTGCCTTCGAACAAGTTTGTGCACATTTACTCGCGCATATTCCGATAGTAAACATCGCGGTAGCACGCGACTATGTGCGCTATCAGGAAAAAGTTGTTTTATTTCCCGATAGCGCACATCCCGATAGCAAACAAATTTATTTTTATAGGGCATTCCTAGATCTTGTCCTACCGATCGATAACACACGGTTGGTAACGAGTAATAAGTACTCATGTAGGACGCATAAATCCGACACAAGCGTTTTTTGGTTACGCCGTGACGAGAGCCGGCAAAGGAGAACAATAAAGGAATTGAGCCTGAAAAAACACGTGCACGATCTTGTGATTTTCCCTCTAATTCCCCCACAGTTTTTCAGAAGTGGTGTATAGATCGAGATTTAGATATTGGATTATCGGATTCGAATAATTGTGATTCGGACGATTAAACAGAAGAGTGATTGACGCATAGCATTTTTGCGAGTTAATTGTCGAGTTGTTTCCGAAGTTTCGCGAAGGTGCTGCGTATATTGTATCGTGCGTGGCCGTAAAGGTTAGTGGCAACACGTTGGACAAAAGAACGTGCATTCGTAACAACTATTGAGCGTCATGGAAAGCAAACGGTAGCGCAATTGAAACAATTTTTAGAGAATTGGGATTGTCAACGACGGGCACGAAAGCCAAATTGATCGCACGATTGACGGCAGTGAATCTGGAATCGTTATCGCAGGTCATGAACAACGAAACGGGAAGTGTAGCGGCGCCCAAAGGAGAAAACAGAGGGACGCTTCCATAACAGGGTGACGTGGCGGCGACTCACACAAGTCATGGCGCTGCAGATTGCAGAGATGAGGAAAGAAGAGGAAGCAGCAATACGAACACACTATTACAAAGAGAACTCGAATTGCTAAGACGCGAAAATGCGGTATTACAAAGAGGATTGCGATGGGCCGAACGAAGTGAGAATGGACCGACAGCCGCAGCGCCTACATCATCGGGTCCACCGATACGACTGAGAGAGATCAGCGACTTGCTTGCCGATTTTAAGGACGAGAGAAATACTTTAGAAATTTGGAAAGGACAGGCTGAAATCCTACGTACGACGTATCGACTGAATGATGACGCATAAAGGTATTGCTAAGTTCACATTTGAAAGGAAATGCACAAGAATGGTTTCATTTTATTACGGAACACATTCAATTGAGCGTCGACGAAATATTTGAACATATGGATCGCATGTTCAATATGAGACAAACCAAACTAGAATTAAGGCGAAACTTTGAGAAACGCACATGGCAGACAGGAAAAACTTTCCCGGCATATTTCCATGATAAAACAGTGTTAGCAAACAAAGCCTTAATTGCCAGAGACGAATTGACGGATTATCTAATTGACGGAATACCAGACGTTTGGATGAGAGATCAGGCACGCATGCAACAGTTCAGCACAGAAGACGATCTGTTGAAAATCTTTGCAAACCTGAAATTGCCGTCATACTCTAAAGGATTCCAACAGAAGAAGGAAGAAAAATCGGGAGGGCCAGACAAACGACGCGAGGAGAAAAAAGAAGAATTGAAGAAGACGACAACATGTGAGAATCGCTCATGTTGTTTCAATTGCAGTGAATTTGGTCATCTGTCCAGCAAGTGCATAAAATCGGTACGAGAGAAGGGCTCCTGCTTTTGATACGGAAGTAAGACACACAAAATCCGAGAGTACACAGAAGAGGCGAAAAAGAAGCAACCAACCGCGGAAGAGACAGCGCACGACATCCAATCGAATAGTAATACCGAACCGCTCATGGTCACCGTAAAGTATACTGTCACAGACAATAGTAATAGTTCTAACATTAAAGCGATGATTGATACCGGGTCACCTATTTCTTTAATTAGAGAAGATTATGTCCCACAGTGGGCATGTAAAATTATTCCGTCAAATATTGCATCGTATTACGGTATTAACAAGTCAAAAATAGATATCGTGAATATTTTTGAAATTAATTGTATTGTAGAGAATATTCCAG
The DNA here is from genome assembly GCF_016802725.1 of Solenopsis invicta. Taxonomy (NCBI): domain Eukaryota; kingdom Metazoa; phylum Arthropoda; class Insecta; order Hymenoptera; family Formicidae; genus Solenopsis; species Solenopsis invicta. Next base: position 13,784,391 of record NC_052667.1, read on the forward strand.
TAAAAATAAAATTTTACGTAACTCCGGTAGAAACGATAAGTTTTGCAGCAATACTTGAATGCAATTACATTTTATCCGAACAATGTCGAGATATTTTGTCGTTAATTAATAAAGTAAAAAACAAAAATGAAATCAAACAAATTGATAACAATAAGCAAAGTGAAGAACTAAATGATATCTTTCAAATAAATTGTACATCCGAACCAACGACGGGTATTGAAAAATTGAACATAAATCCACAATTAGATCTTGACGTCAATGAAGAAATAAAAAGGATGTTTAAACACGAATATTTAGAACAAAGTACACCTATTGAGTCTATTCCATCAAACGTGCAACTTATAATCAGTTTAAAACATAAGCAACCAATTAGTTATCGTCCACCTACATTGTCATATTCTGATTACAAGAAATTTTATGCGATTTATTGAAAAAAAATATTATTAGACCAAATAACTCCCTATACGCTAGTCCGATTGTATTGGTCCATAAAAAGAACGGGGAATTACGCCTTTGCATGGACTACCGCAAATTAAGTAAAATAACAATAAAAGATAATTTTCCAATCCCGTTGATTGATGATCACGTAGATCGGTTACGTGATAAGAAATTCTTTTCACACCTTGATTTACGTAACGGATTTCATCACGTTAAAGTTGCAGAATCATCTGTTAGGAGTATAAATAAATTTCCGCCGTTTTTATCAAAAATTGAGCATTTATTGTGAAAGAACGGTACCTAATGTTTTATTCGAAGTATTGTCCATCGCTAGCCACTACTTTTTCCCATCTTTCTGGCAGCATACGGATACTGCGTCGGAAGAATGCTTTATCTTTTGAAGCTGTCCACAAATCGACCTAATTTTTTATATCTTCATATGATGTGAAGTGTTGCTCAGACAGGCCATGCGCCATTGATCGAAACAGGTAGTAATCAGAAGGAGCAATGTCTGGTGAATACGGCGAGTGGGGTAAAACTTCCCAATTGAGTGTTTCCAGGTAGGTTTTGACCGGCGCCGCAACATGTGGACGAGCATTATCATGCAGAAGAATAACTTTGTCGTGTCTGGAGTAGTAGTGGGCACGTTTTTCCTTGAATACCCGGCTCAATCTCATCAATTGTGTTCGGTAGAGAGCCCCAGTAATGGTTTCATTCGGTTTGAGCAACTCATAATACACGACACCAAGCTGATCCCACCAAATACACAACATGAGCTTTTTTCCATGAATGTTTGGCTTGGATGTCGATGTTGAAGCATGGCCAGGTGGTCTCCATGATATCTTCTTCTTTGGGTTATCGTAGTGGATCCATTTTTCATCACCAGTGACTATACGATGCAAAAAACCCTTCCGTTTATGCCTGGCAAGCAGCATTTCACATGTGAAAAATCAGCGTTCAACGTTTCTCGGCTTCAGTTCATATGGAACCCAGTTTCCTTGTTTTTGAATCATTCCCAATGATTTTAAGCGATGTGAAATTGCTGGTTGAGTCACTCCTAATGTAAGTGCAAGTGTTTCTTGCGTTTGGCACGAATCTTCATCTAATGTTTCCAATTCCGCATCTTCGTACACTTTTGGCTTCTGCTACGTTCTTTGTCTTCGACGTCAAATTCACCGTTCTTAAACTTGTGAAACCACTCACGGCAACTCCTCTCACTTAAGGCAGCCTCACCATATGCTTCTACAAGCAATCGATGCGCCTCGGCTGCAGATTTCTTCAAATTAAAGAAATAAATCAAAAGCTCCCGCAAATGACGCTTATTCGGCTCAAAACTCGACATTTTCGCACGAAAAAAGATATATGATGCTGATACAAAATTGCTGATATTTTAAGGTTATGTTGTTGCCAGATGTTCAACCTTACGATATAACGTTTTACAACAGACAATTTCAACCATAACATACTAGTGGCGTCATTTTTTGTGAAACGGCGGAAACTTATTTATACTCCTAATATAAAATTTACGGCATTTACAACCCTGCTAGGACAATTCGAATATTTGCGTATGCCGTTTGGCTTAACTAACGCACCAAGAGTCTTTCAACGATTCATTTATAACATTTTTTCAGACTTAATTCAAAAAGAAGAAATATTATTATATATGGACGATATACTAATTGCTACAGAAAGTATTGAGGAACACTTAAAAATCCTACAAAAAGTTTTAAAATTTGTATCAAAATTTCATTTAGACTTACGATTCGACAAATGTTCAATCATATTACAAAAAATTGATTATTTAGGATACATAATTGATCAGGATGGAATTAGACCAGGTACAAAAAATGTTGAAGCAATTTTAAAATATCCATTGCCCAGAAATGTACATGAAGTTCACCGATTCCTTGGTTTAGCAAGTTTCTTTCGACGATTTATTCAAAATTTCTCTTGAATTGCAAAACCGTTATATGACCTATTGAAAAAGGGTACAAAATTTAGATTTGAAGTAAATGAATACACAGTATTCGAAACTTTAAGAAATCATTTAACTTCACAACCGATTTTAGCGATTTATTCACCCAAATTAGAAACCGAACTACACTGCGACGCGAGCTCGAGTGGATTTGGTGCAATTTTGATGTAACGGCAAACAGATAATAAATTTAAACCAGTATTCTATTTTAGCAAGCGCACCACCGAAACGGAATCAAGCTACCATAGTTTTGAATTGGAGTGTTTATCAGTGATTTACGCGGTCAAAAGATTTCACATATACCTGGCAGGAATTTGATTTAAAATCCTAACTGATTGAGACAGCTTTCGATTAACATTGAGCAAACAGAATGTAAATCCGCGCATTTCAAGATGGGCATTATCTTTGCAATTGTATGATTATGTTATTGAGCATCGCCCTATTTAAAAAATGTCGCACGTAGGTGCACTCAGTAGATGCCACGCTATAATGGTATTAGAAGGATATACTTTTGAACGCGTATTATCAATAGAACAAGATAGAGATGTAACGATCCAGCGTATACGCAAACAATTAGAAGATCGCGAGAGCAAATATTTTGAATTACGAGACGGATTGGTTTACAGGAAAGCTAAAAACAACAAATTACTTTTCTATGTGCCAGAATGTTTAGAGAATAATATAATACGTATTTGTCACAACGATATTGGTCATGTTGGTGTAGAAAAAGTCATAGAAAATATAATGCGCGTATATTGGTTTTCGAAATTACATGCAAAAGTAAAGACATATATTACAAACTGTTTAAAATGTATTGAATTTTCACCCGCAAACGGAAGATTAGATGGATATTTACATCCTATACCAAAAGAAAGTACACCATTTCACACTATTCACGTAGATCATTTAGGCCCGCTAGAGAAGACAGGACGAGGATTTAAACACATTTTCCTAATTGTAGACGGATTTACAAAGTTTGTTTGATTATACTCCTGTAAATCAACCACGTCCGATGAAGTGCTCAAACACTTATACGATTATTTCTGTGCGTATAGCAAATCAAAAAGAATTGTTAGCAATCGAGGAAGTTGCTTTACTTCTAATAAATTTACAACCACATTAAAAGAATTAGACATTCAGCATGTATTAATAGCAGTAGGTACTCCACGAACAAACGGACAGGTGGAGCGATTAAATCGTTTTATCGTTCCAATGATTGCGAAAGAGACAACTGACATTAGTAAGTGGGATAAAACTATCCAATCTATAGAATACGCGATCAACAATACTATATGTAGAGCCACAAACTCGACACCAATTAAACTATTATTTGGAATTAATCAGCGAAATGAATGTCGCGATAAAATTCGAAAGATGCTAGAAGCACTATTGGACGAAGAAAGGGACTTACTGGCTATGCGACAACAAGCGGCAACTGCAATCGAAGCAGCACAGGAAGAGAATCGCAAAAATTATAATAAAAAACACAAAAAACTCCTACTTTATATAAAGAAGGTGAATATGTCGTGATTCGAAACGTTGATACTACTCCCAGAGTAAATACAAAATGTATTCCGAAATACAAGGGACCTTATGTCATAAAAAAAGTTTTAGATTTTGATCAATATATTGTTACGGATATCGAAGGATCCCAAGTTTCACAAATCTCATAGACTGGAACAATAAGTGTAGATCAAATGCGACATTACAAAAAAGATGACTTTGTCATTTAATATTAGGTTAAAATTACGACTACAATTTAAGTTTCACTCGTATAATTCGATATCAAATAATGTATTTTTAAGTTACAGTTGTCAGAACATGTATGTATTTAGAGTAATCTAAATTTAAGTCTTGGTGCAATTATACCCTGTGATCGAGGACGATCATAAAGTCAGGCTGGCCGAACTATAGGGCATTCCTAGATCTTGTCCTACCGATCGATAACACACGGTCGGTAACGAGTAATAAGTACTCATATAGGACGCATAAATCATGTGGCGATACAAGCATTTTTCGATTACGCCGTGACGAGAGCCGGTGAAGGAGAACAATAAAGGACTTGAGCTTGAAAAGACACGTTCACGATCTTGTGATTTTCCCTCTGATTCTCCCACATTTTATTTTAAATTTTACATTTTGGAACAATAAAAAATAAACTTAATTAATAACTTAAATTTTTTGAATAGATTTTTAAAATCAGAAAAATTCTATCTAATGCAGGTTTTTACAAGTCTTCTTAATACTATATTTTTCATGTTTTTTATGGAATTATAACATTCAGAAATAAGATATATTATAATCTATGTTATAAATAGGACCTCTTTTTGATTACAATTTCAAAAGCAATCCATATAGCAACATGATTGACTTAAAAAATAAATGATGTGCCTTTTCTATTAAGTAAATAAGTTCTAGTCGATACATTAATCATGAACTGGGAGTATGTAAAAAGATGGTAACTCCTCTGTTTGAAAAATATTTCGATGTAAAGAATCAATGACGCTGGGTGTACATTTATTTTACAATAATGTTGCGCATATATATAGAGCCTGTGAGCTTGTACATGAAGATCTCACGGTCATCCTGGTATTTGACGGCCGGATGAATGAGATCGATATTAGACAAGTTAAATAGAGCATAATTAAAGTGAAAGAGAGAAAGCAAAGGTTTATATGTGAAAATGTTGTCCGTGTTCTGTTGTGTCATCTAAGTGCAGCAGGCGCCTCACGGAAACACCCACATGTAACAATGAGTTATGCCTTCCCTGTGTACCACTATTATCCGATTCGTCATACGCTAACTAATTCTTTTTATAACTTAACAACTAAGCTCGCGACAGATATTTTTTTAAAGGAAAAATTGTTTTAGAGTTTGATTACAAATATGTAAATAAAATGGCCAATACATTATACTGAATCACATTGTATACGGTAGACGTCACATAGTATTATATGTGTTCTAAGGGGAACACACGCGTTTTTTTCCCGATAGAGCACATAGTCGCGTGCTACCGCGATGTGCCCTATCGGGACTAAAAACATGTTTTTCCCGATAGCGCACATAATCGCGTGCTACCGAAATGTACGATCTCGAAAATTAAAACATTTTTTTTCCGATAACGCACATAGTCACGTGATACCGGGATGTGCGCTATTGGCATGTGCGCTATTGGCATGTGCACTATCGGGATGTGCGCTATCGGGAAGTGCGCTATCGGGACGTGCGCTATCGAGACGTGCGCTATCGGTACGTGCGCTATTAGGAATTAAAACATCTTTTTCTCTATAACGCACATAGTCGCGTGCTACCGCGATGTTTGCTATCGGGATGTGCACGAGTAAACGTGCCCAAACTTGTTCGAAGGCACCCTCTCACTATTTCTCACTCCTTTCTTCCTTTTTTGTGCGTTTGAAATGTGCTTTTAACTTGCTAATGGTATTTAAGCAATCCTATTTGCATTAAATTTTATTATTTGCGAAGATACACCCAGCATGAATGATTCTGTCCCTCGGAAAATTTTCCAATCTGAGTAGTCGCTATCTTTTAACATATTTATAGTTCATGATTAACGTAACGACTAATAAGTTCTAGTCGTGACATTAATCATGACCTGGGAGTATGTAAAAAGATGGTAACTTCTCTGTTTGGAAAATTTTCCGATGTAAAGAATCAATGACGCTAGGTGTACATTCATTTTACAATAATTTTGCGCATATATGTGACACCTGTGAGCGTGTAATCAAAGATCTCACGGTCATTCTGGTTTTTGACGGCCGGATGACAGAGATCGATATTAGACAAGTTAAATAGAGCATAATTAAAATGAAAGAGAGAAAGCAAAAGTTTAAATGTGAAAGTGTTGTCCATGTTCTGTTGTGTCATCTGAGTGCAGCAGGCACCTTACGGAAACACCCGCATGTAACAGTAAGTTGCGTCGGATAGTATATCACTACTATCCGACTCGTTATACGGTAACTATTTCTTTTTATAACTTAACAACTAAGCTCGAGACAGATATTTTTCTAAAGAAAAAATCTTCTCAGAGTTCGATTACAAATATTTAAATAAAATGATCAATACATTATACTGAATCACATCCTATGAAACGAGAAATAATTGAAAAATGTTTAAGATTATTAAATGGAACGAAATTAAATCCAGTTTTTGGATTTTTTGAATCCGTTTTCTATCCGTAATCCATTTGAATCAATAATTACGGATTGGCTATATGCTTTCTGTATCTTATTTAATATACATAAAAGTAAAACGTGCGACCTATTTATTTGAATCCGTAATTGTGAATTGGTTATTTGTTTTTGATATCATATTCAATATTCAATGCAATGAACGTGAGTCTATTCGTTTGAATCTGTAATTGTGGATTAGCCATTTGCTTTTGGTATCATATTCAATGTACAATGCAATGAATTATATTTAACTACCCTAACAGCACAACCATCTATATGTCAACTGTAAATCGACTTTTCTAAGTCAGGCTTTTGGAGTTGACTGCAAGTCGACTTTGCATAAACGTCTGCAGACGTCCTTCAAATATTGACTTTACGACGTTTAGAAAAAGGCATGCGGTCCTGTAGTTCTGTGTGCATCATGTATTATTGAGAAACATAAATATTCATATCAATAGACAAAATAGGTCCATATATGAAGAAACCTTTCTCTACATCCCAATAAACAAACAATATTTTTTAATTGGTTTTTTAATAAAAAATTTTTCATATTTAATTTAATTATTGTATTATATTGATATACATTTTTTAATTGCATTCTTATTTAAACATATAACAGAAAAATTATTCCAGATGCTATTTTACATTAAAGAAATTATTAAAAAAATTATAATTTTATATTTGTTTATATAAATAATATGCTTTAATTCTACATATTTCATTTTTTCGATAACGTATATTGACCTGATGTAACAATTATATACACATATCAGTATAAAGTATTCACATGAGGGATTAGTTCGCAGCGATCACCGAGGTCAAGCAACGTTCACCGGAGTCGCGACTTGGATGGGTGACCGCTTGAAAATTTCCGGAAAAAATTCCTAAGAAATTGATTTTTTTTTTGCAAAAATTGTTTTTGAAACTATTACAAAAATGTTGTTTTGCTCATGTAGATTCCGTTTGAATGATTTACGTAAAAAAAAAATGCAATAAATTATATTTAATTAGGGATATAGGAAACGGATTCAATGTGTTCAGTTTCTATAAAATTCAATACCTTTTTGCGGATTCAGAAACATGATTCATATGGATTTATCCAATCCAATCATTTCTCGTTTGCTGGGATTGTATACGGTACACGTCACATAGTATTATATGTGTTCTAAGGGGAACACACGCGTCTTTTTCCCGATAGAGCTCATAGTTGTGTGCTAACGCGATGTGCTATCGATAATAAAAACATCTTTTTCTTGATAGCGCACATAATCGCGTGCTAATAGAATGTGCGCTATCGGGATGTGCGATATCGAAAATTTAAAAATCCTTTTCCCGATAGCGCACATAGTCGCGTGCTATCGGGATGTGCGCTATTGGGATGTGCGCTATCGGAATGTGCGCGATCGGAATAATGCACTTTTAGCATTGTGTGCTATCGGGATAATGCGCCTTTTATTTTGTGCGTTATCGGGACAACGCGCCTTTCTGTATTGTGCGTTATCGGGATGTGCGCTATCGGGAATTACTTTAAATTTTATATGTGCTATCGGGATGTGCGCTATCGCACTGTGCGCTAACGGCATCCACTCCTAATACCTAGCTGCGACCAAAAAAGGCTTTCTTACTATCATTGTGTTGTAACACTATCGGTCCAGTAACATATTTGTAATTTGAAATATGAATGTTTCACAATTATTTAAAAAACCTTTTGATTTCTTATTTAAAATGTTATTATTCTGAATGTGTACGTAGTATTTTATAGAGCATTAATTCTACATCATAATTTAGAAATAATTGTGCATTTTTGTTAACATTTATTTGGATTAATTATTTTATAAATGTTTTACGTGTAGCGCAGATAAAAGTATATTTCTTAATAATTGTATTACGTCTGGCAGATAAAATTTTTTCATTTTCTTGCGCCATCTTTTTTAGATTTGTCTAGCAATAGCAAATTAAATGTGGAACCACCCTCCAACTAATTAAATAAAACCCAAATCCACGCGGACATCATAATTCGGTACTCTTTTAATAAAATTCTCCTACCAGTATAAAGCGCAAAGTTGAGAAAAATTATAGTACGGCCCTGTGCGAGCCCCGCGTCGCGCAATTCCCGCGATCTAGAAACGTCGCGCGTACGATTTCCGCGTCATCGCGCAAACTAAAGGCACAAGCCGCGCGGTTGCGGAACGGTGTGGGCCCCTAAGGAGGGCCCCTATGTGCTACGAAAAACTATCACTCCAAATTTTCCGCGAACCTGAGGAATCGTCCCGCAACACCTCTTGCCCATATCCTTGGTATATGAGCAAAATTGGAGCTCCAAAGTTTAGATCCGTTTTGTTGGTTGAGAGAGATTCGCTGCTCGGCAACCGCCAAAACACAGACCTCCAAGTACGATTGCACCGACGGATGGGTTTTATCCCAGGCGAAGACATTGGTCTTCGGGATGGCCCCAGTCGGAAGCTTTTTCCTTTGCTACCATCCTTTCCCTCTTCCTTCTATCAGAGACTCAGAAGGTTGAACTACACCGAGCATTAACTAGAGTGTGGCCTCACTTGTTCCCCCCCCTCTCTCTCCCTCCCTCCCTCCCTCCCTCCTCTCTCTCTCTCTCTCTCTCTCTCTCTCTCTCTCTCTCTCTCTCTCTCTCTCTCTCACCCTGAGCGTCGAAGAAGATTTGCTAACGCGACTCTTTGACGTCTTCTATCCTTCTCCTTCTCCCTTGCCGTCGAGGAAAATTTGCAAATGCGACTCCTCGACTCACCTTCTTTATAAGCAGTGTCTCTCAAATTTCCCAAAATGAGTTTTTATCCTCCCAAAAGGCATTCGGACGCACGTCGTCTCCGACTCAACTGATTCACCTCTAATTAATTATTAATTGAATTTAAAATTTTGAACTACAGTAAATTCATGCAAATCAAAGTTTCAGCCTTTTCTCTTTTTATGATTTAAAATATATATCTCTGTTAATGTATTCTCGTGGCAACCTAAACTCAAATTCAATTCACACTCAATTTGTCAATTCAAAAAATAAGTAAATTAAAAAGAATATAGATAAAGAACCTTTTTGCGGTTACATGGAACCCGATCGAATCCAAACAGCGTAACTCCTTTATTCTATTAACCCGAGCAATCATTCATTTAATTGCGATCTTACAAAAATGCGATTCTATCATACAACATCCACATGTTCACACTTATTCAACTATTCTGGCATTCATGAAACAATTATACAGAAACAGTAACACTTATACAAACATACAAACAAAATAAATCAGATAAGTTCACACGAAAACATGTACTTTCATAACAATCTCACGCCAAACATACGCTCAATCATGCATGTCAAAACTCTTTTCACTTCAATAAAACACTACTGAATTTTCCTAAATACACTGCTTATTAATCACATAATTATATACTCTCCCAAAATTTCTCCTTCTTCTCGTATAAATAAATTGTTGTGTATCTGGCCGTGTTATCGCACGATTCAGAGCCACGATTGGTGACAGCTACCTTAATCTAAAAAAAGGATAAAATCAAATCAAAAAATTACGTCCCGGATTACAATTTCGCAATCCGCGGACGTAACAGTTCATGACAGTGCGATGGGATACCGAAAATCCAATTGCTAAAAATTACAATTTATTAACATAATTGTGCCAATAGAATACTACGAAAAGATTACGAAAAATTAATTGCCTTAAGAATTTGGAAAACCTATAAAAATTATATTTGAAATGTAAAATAAGTAGTAATAACAAACTAGTAATTAAATTCAATTAAAATTTATTTAGAAATCAATAAAAATTCTTTTATATTTACATAAAATTACAAACAGAAATAACATTTGGTGATAACTAAATGAGATAATAAAAATTTTTTCGTTAAAAAACATTTACAATCTATGAATATAATTATAGATGAAATACTACAAAAAAAAGCAGTAAATTTTTCTTGGAAAAATTTCTTTTTATGAACAATATCAAAAATGAAAAAAAAATTTTGCAAATAAAAATCAAAGTATAACAATTGATAACGGGACAGTGGGATAACGAAAAATTAATCACATTAAGAAAATCGTAAAGTCAATTTAAATTGAATATATCGAATACGTTCACATAAATTACAAAAACAATTGGCAGAGCAATGAGATTTGATTAGAATAATTTAACAATTGGTATCGGTACGATAAGATATCGTAGAAATTCAATTGTTCTAGCAAAAGCAATGAAGTTATATTCGGAATGCAATAAATAAGAAACTGGTGACAAAGGGATAATTAGATAAATTCGATCGCTGTAAGAAAATTAAAAATTAATAAATTACATGCAAATTTCAATTCTCGCTTTATTCAAGATATTACTTAAAATTCGATAAATATATATAGGTGTTAATTACAAATTTAATAACGTTACCTCAAATTGAGTCAATGACATTAAATTTCTTAAAATACAATCCTGAAAAATAAAAAGATATATTATTAAATAAAATGCACATATATGATTGAATAAAAATTAAAAAGCAGTTACTACTCACCTTCCCTCTCCTCTCGAACACTCTCCACGACACTCTCCTCTCAACAATCTTATCTACGCATCTAAAAATAAAATTAAGTATTTAATCAATTATACATTTTTCAATTACTTACTTATTCAATAATTATTCAAAATGAGTTCCTTCAAATACGAAGGGGACTACAATGACCCCATCGATTTTAAAAAGCAAATGGAAGCTCTTAAGAAAAGCAAAAAAGAGCTCACTCGAAAAGCCGAAAATATAGAGAGAAAAAAAAGTTTATGGTGAAAATATTTACCCAAACTCTGGCGGGCTTCTTCCACTCCTGCATCTACCGGGCAGGACAAATATATACCTCCACTTTTTTAGTTTCAAGGAAAACAGAAGGATTCATGTCTTTCCGCTTTGACGATGCCAAGCGCGTACACCTTTCCGTCCAACACGCCGTACTCAAGATCATATATAAGAGACGCGCTCGAATTAGTTCCTAAATATGACGGGCACAATATCCCTGTTTGGCAATTCGCCCTTGCCTGTAAAAAAGCGAAAGAATCAATTCCTCTTCTTGACGAAGCTCATCTTGTTTGTTCAGTAAGAAATAAATTGACGTGTCACGCTTATCTTGTTGTGGAAGACGAAGTTCATCACATTATATATAAATTTTTAGACACCTTGAAGCGCATATTTGGTTCCGGTAGAACTGCTAACTATTATTGCGGACAACTTAACACAAATTCACAAAAAACCCGTCGAGCATATATTAGATCATATTGGGCGTATCAAAGATTTGCGAACTGCGATAATAAAAGGAGATCAGACGAATTATGATCGCTAATTAACGGAAAACAAGATCGCCTCAATCGACGCCCTAACATTAGAATTCTTCTATGAGGAATTGCCACGAGAATATCGAGTAGAATTTAGAGCCAAAGGCTATACAAATTTTGCAGATGCCTGTTCTACAGTAATAATTATTAGTAAACAATTGGAGAGAGAGGAGGCTAGAGAAAACCAAGCGCGTATCTCGCGTACAAATCAAACTTAAGAACTAAACAAAGATTCAGCAAATCTACAAAATAATAAAAAATAATAGTTTCCCTTCCGAAACATTAACAAGGGAATCTCTCAAAGTGTCACACTCCAATTTTAATGAAACTTTACACACATTTAGGTAACATAATTAATGATTTTAGAAACTATCAGTTGCGGCATATTCGGTTTCAAAGGGTGAAATCATCCCCTATGCGTAAAGCCGTTTTTAACTTTTTTCGTTATATCTCGGAATGAGATATCAAAAATTTGAGATATCAAAAAATATTTTATACAAAAGATTTACAATAAAATTACCTCTATTCATTCACGTTAATAACATTTTTTAAAAATGATTACTTAAACAATTTTTTAAAATAATTGTTAAAAGAATTATTATAAAAAAATATTATTGACAAGAATAAATGGAGGTAATTTTATCGTGAAACTTTTGTATAAAACATTTTTTTATATTTTGAATGGTTTTTGAGATATAGCGGGAAAAGCTAAAAATTGCTTTACACACGAAGACTGATTTCACCCCTTAAAACCTATATTGGCAGCAACTCATATTTTTTAAAATCATTTAATTATGTATGTAAAGTTTTATTAAAATTAAGGTGTGACACTTTGTTTCTTGGCAATAAAGTTTTTAGAATTTTTTAAGAAAAGTATTAATTATTAAGAAAATGATAAAGTGGTATCATTTCCACACCACCTGCCATGAGGTAGATTAGCATAGCACGCTTTTTTTATAGTAGTTTCCCCGTAGGCCTAATCTATTCTCTATTCCATTGTCTATTTTTTAATAGACGAATTCTAAATACCATCCTCATTCTCTTGAAAGATACATTATTATTATACAAAAATTCACCCAACTTTTATATGACAAAATATCTTTTATGTTATAATGCTACAAAATAATAAAATTTTTTATTTTAAATGTACACGAATTTTGATATTTCCATGGTATCAAGATGACTCACCGTGTCATATATTTCCTGTAATGTATGAGAACATTCTTTATTATAAACAGCAATGAATGTATTTATTATATTGATTATTTTATAACTAATTGTAAATTTTGCTATTAATACTAATGTGATTATTATATGACAAAGTGTTGGTAATTATGATATTTTTCAAAAAAATCCTCCATACAAAATATTTCTTGCATCAGGAACATCGTATTATAGCAGGTGCATCACATATGGAGTGATATTTCTTGAATATCCTTTCCAGAGAAACAAAAATCGACTGGATTTTTGAAATGTGACGGCCGTCCCTCGAAGTATCCATTTTTAAACCAGGCATATTTAAAAAGATTATGAAATCGCGAAGAAGATAGCTGTATATGCGATAAAGATTGCAATTTGATGATATTATTTCTCAAATGTAAATTAATATCATAATTTAATAATATAACGCGATCACAGTAGAATGTAATAGCGGATTCTAACTTTGGGATCTCAGGGGGGTGCGAGGAAGGGGGGAATATTTCGGATCGCGCGGGAGGACCTAACCGGAGATAAGGTTATGCGGGTGGACTAAACCGGGTGGGGGAGGGGGAGGAGAGGATTGAAACGGGGACACGCGTGTAAACCTAACCGGTATTTCTGCGTAATCAATGTTTAAATAAACAGTGATAACGCGAGGACCATGTTCTTGACCGATGTTTAAATAAATATGACACCTTTGAAATGTGCCACGTGAGGGGAGGGGGAGGGATTTTTCGGGTCTCGCGGGGGGATCTAACCGGAAATGATGTCACGCGGTGCGGGGCGAGGGGGGTTAATGGGGGACACGTGTATGAACCTAACCGGTAGTTCTCCGTAATCAATATTTAAATAAACAGTGATAACGATTCGAGGACCATGTTCTTGACCGACACCTTTGAAATGTGCCGCGTGAAGGCAACTGACCATTTAATGTAAACATGGACCATGTACTTGTCCCTCTGTTTACATAAACATAATAAATCACACCGCGAGGAGGTGAGTATGACTGTACTTTTGAAATCGGAAATGTGTGCGTGGCTGTTTCCGCGGGGCCCGCCGCCGCCGCCGCCGCTGCCGCCGCCGCTGCCGCCACGGCCGGGTGCGTGGAAGGGATGCGCGCGGTCTAACGCGGGGTCCGCTGACGCAATCCGCCACCCGCCGTCTGCACTTACCACCCACCGCCGCTGCCACCTGCTGGCGCTCACGCATGCGCTCTCCCCATCCCTTGCTCGCTCGCTTGCTCGCTCGATTTTCTCGTACACGGTCAAGCGCGTGCTTGCGCGTTCAATCTCCCCACCCGCCCGTTTGTTTCTTTTGCGCGTTTCCTTGATGTCTACTATCTCGCGCATTATTTACTAAAAAAATAGGAAACGATGGATAAGGATAGATTTTCAAATACATTTTAAAGAGCTTTTTTAAAATCCTATTTTATTGTTCATGTAATGCTTTGTTCACAATAGTATCAATAGCGTAAGCTATTAATTTGCACCCTATTTGTGAATTCGCATTGTAAGATCTGAGCAACATACGTGTTGCTTCGCGTTTATTTAGGAATACAGTTCAAGCGCTATAAATTTAGTTAATATTTATATTTTTCAGTGGCAGTAATCGTGTTTTGATGTAGCGTACAATACATGTGCTTGACACAAGGTTGAATATAAATAGCACAGGTGCAGGTTTTAGGTAAATACAAGTATCGCGCAACAATAATTTAACAATATTTTCATCGCGCAGTTTTACGAGTTGCACGTAAAGTTCATGAATCGTTAACGATGATGATGATGATGATGCCTCTGTTGACTGAGCAAGTCGCTCAATATCCACACGTCTCTCGATCAGAGCTTTCCATGTTTTATAAGGTAGAACGATCCGATTGCCGCGCGTATTGCCAATCAACGTTTCCACAAAGCAGAATACAAGTCCCCCACCATCATAGCAATATCAATCCATTTATAGGATGTTAAGGTTAGTAGGAACCTTCTGTCCAAAATGCGCGGCATATACCGCGATTCCAAAGACTTGCTGAAAAAAAATGGAGAGATGAGTAAAATGTACAATAAATGTATAAAACGTAATTTAAACGTATACTTACGATCTCTCGCACGCTTCAGTCTAGATCGGAACGTAATAGTTTGCCATTGTTTATACCGAGAGAGATGCGTTTTCTCAGAACTGTTTGAACGAGCGGCTGATTCAAAACTGATCATAAATTGCGACGTTTGTAGGAGGATTAAAACTTCTGCAATTATAAAGGAGTGGGGTAAACTTCCTTCCTTTATCAAACAATTTCATCATCATCTTTATCGCTCGAACGTGTCACGACACGTTTCAGCGGTCTGGCAACGTTGTACAGGTACGTTAAAATAACGTACATGAAACATGACATAAAACGTGAAACATGAAAAAAAAAACGTTAAATTAAACATGAAAAATATTAAACTAAACGTGAAAAACATGAAATAACGTTGGAGAAACGTTAAACTAAACATGAAAAACGTTAAACTAAACGTGAAAAACATGAAATAATGTTGGAGAAACGTTAAACTAAACATGAAAAAAACGTTAAATGTGAAAAACATGAAATAACGTTTGAGAAACGTAGATGTAATGGAGAGGAAAGGAATAAAAAATGTATCTTGTATATTACGTATGTTTATTTATGCAATTGTGTCCACCAATTGAAAAGTTTGAATACATTTTGTGAAGCACAATGTTTATTTGTACGGTGTTGCCCACATTGAAAAATATTAGCATTATCTAGATTATTCAGATTATCTACGTCTTTGTAATTTACATCCAGGCTCTCGATGCGTATTCTCGCCGACTGTCCAGAATCAATTCTCCCAGCCATTCTCGTTTCTCGTGCCCTTTGACGTATACAATCTCCTTGTTGTCAGGTTTTTCAGTACCCAATACTGCAGTTGTAATCACTTGTCTTGCTTTCCGGTACGGAAGCACCCCGTCGGTGCTCCATCTTAGCCCATGATGCATAGCAGTGAGCCAGGAGGCGCAAGATCTTTCGGATTTCATTGGCTAATCCCATGGCTATCAAAGATGTAATGCGCGAGAACGTTTTCCCCTCTAAGAGCAGCAAATTCTTTTACGACGAAACTATTTAACCGTCCAAGGAGGAAACATTGCAAATCCACGAACGTCGGCACGGACATGTCGCGGTCGAAACAAAGACTGTGGTCCACGTCGATGTATCGTACAATATATATATGCGTGGAATTAAGTGATTTTGCGCACAATGTTTGTCAACGGGTTGTACTGAATCACGCGATCGTGTATTATCAAGCAATAGGCACTAGTATTTTCTGGTACGTTATCCTTTGTCTCAAATTCCAATTGCACATCCACGGTTGCGCTCTTGATTGATTCAACTTGCCGACTACAATCTATTATTATGGAAGGACCGTGACGTATAAAGTTTGTCAATGTGAGATTCGGCTCGAGATACTCGTATCCGAGGTAAGTTTTGCAGAAATGTGCATACACGTCGTACAGAATAGCCCATCTATTTTTATTGATATCTAAATTCATATCTTCATAAGAATAACTATCAGAGTTCAAACTATCACAGTTTCACGATGATTAAATTGCAATGGTCGAATCGGCTCGTGTTCTGGGACGTGACGTTTTTTCGACCGGTTAGCAGAGCAAAGATGACGTATCGCGGCTTCTCGAGTTGAGTGGCGGTCTTGATAGCCCACGAGTGCTTGGTCGTACGTTGCAAAAGCGAATACTCGTAAAGATCCAACGAGCGAAAAGCCATGCTGAGGTATCGTCCACTCTCCAATGTGCGCAGCATCAAAAGTTTATTTATTTCATTCATTATCACGTGTGGCATTTGCCACTGAATCTTAAGCAATTCTATCACAGGCTTTACCGCTGAATTGCCCTTCAGGCAATTGTTATCGTTGCGCGCTCGTATCAAGATCAATTCGTGACAAGCGTTAATCACTACTCGATGGTAATCCTCGCAGAATCCCAACAGCACGTAGAGCGGAATGCAAAAGTTGAAGTAACCATCAGCGGTAGTCAACTGTTCTTCCCAGCCGGCATTTTGCAAAATCACGTTTTTGTAGATGACAGCGTTACATAGTTTTTGAGTGAGCCAGTTATGCCCACGTTTCTATTACGATCAATCAACACCGTCAAGATCATATTTTATCTCGTCAAACATAAACGCAACACAATTATTTCCCAAAACCATGTCACCGCCGACCTCCTCAGGTTTGTTCTTTTTTGTCAGCTTCCCTTCGACATATAGGAAGCTCTCGTACGGTAATGTATACAAATCTTGTTGCTGTATGGGTATTATCTCGTCGCTGTGCCCGTACGTTGTGTTTGCATACGGCGAATAAGCATGGGTCTCAATCTTGACGATTCGATCGTCAAAGATTGGCTCGTCTCCGATATTTAGAATATCAGTCATTTTTTTTAATCAAGATTGTCGCACCGCAAATCCCAGTGATTGTAAAAATTTAACGTTTGATACACTGAGCTTCTTTCTCTTCTCAGTTGATCGAATCGGATTATCAATCGATTATGATGTCACCGTTCTTGTAAAGAATGCGTTATCTCTCTTTGCTCGCTCAGTTCCACTCAACACAAGCATCTCATGTGTTACAGTCGCGTTATTGTTTTCGAACGTGCAACCTGATGGTAATTTCCTCCCCTCGAAAATCCAGCAATCGTCCGTTTTGATCGACAATGTGTGTGGTAAGATCCGTAACGCTTCGTATGATCACTGGCAAGTAAATGACTGTTGCAGGCATTTCACTCAGCTTATATCCTGAAGGCACGCTCGGCGAAAATTCATGGATCGTATGCACACGTTCACCGTTATTGTATGCACCTGCGGTGATACTACATTCGACGCGGATAATATTTACGTTCATAATATTAATTGACATGTCCGATTCATGCCATCTACGTGGTTGCAGTATACGTTTCGAGAATCCCAGCAGCGATGCAATGCTGTTGGTTTTATTAAAGTTTATTTTGTAATCGCATTTAATTTCACATTTCATCTTGTTATGATTAGCTCGAATCACTATCGCTTCCTCGCTGTCATCATTGATTACGCCGATATCGCCGCGGACAACTAGCATGTCACCGGTATCGGGCGCGTTGCGTCGTGGATGTTTCTGCGAAATTGCGCGTTTCAAAAATTCGTTAATGGCCGGCAGCTCGTATGATCCCTCGGGTATCGTAATCTTCACATCATCTTTGCCGAAATAAAATTTATTGTTCGAAGCATTTACGTTCGGTATCGTGTTATAAGTTTCAAAGAGCGTTAAACCTAGTTCGTATTTGGCATCGGTCAAATCTATCGCCGGAGAGTAATGCAGCGAGAACGCTGCTCTTTCCGCTCAGCGTTAGCGTAAACGATATGATGGAAAAAGCGTTCGACAAATACTGAGACTCTTCGACATCTCATCGATCTTTTTAAAAGTCAACAGTTTGTAAAAATCTCAGACACATTTGTCCGCAGAAATTTTGATTGTACGTCTGATAGGACGTTCGATTATATTCTATCGTAACATTGTTTCCGAAATATCGCACCAACTCTTGAGGCGGTCGAAGATTGCCAAAGCTGTCAAAATACACAACGCGGTTGCTCTTCTTTGCGTAAGCTACCCAGTGCGTGCCAGGACCCGTGGTATCGTCCAAATTAACGATACTGCTCTTGTTTCGACGTACACCACTCGTCGGTAAAGCGTTACGCATGTACACACCTCTAAAATACGGTATGCGCATACGTCTCGCCAGCTGGTTCAATTACACGTTGGTTGTCACGCGGGCATTTTTATCGTTTTTTCGGCGTTTTTTTTTCTTTTTGTTGATACGCCCTGTCCGCGTTTATACGGTCCGAGATAAATTCCTCGTCTGTATTTATAAGGTGCTAAGTATAGACCGCGACCTTGTTCCATTGCGCGATTGTGACGTTGCAGTTCTTCAAGTTGACGTCGCGCATCTTTGCGGGCGCTTACCGTTTTCGCTACATTTGCAGCTCCACCGATCAAAGATCCTAGAACGCCCAACATTGGCAGAATCGGTAACATGCCGCCTCGTTTCGCCGACGGAAGTATTCATTTTTTTGTCGTCGTCATCATTTTCCTCTTTCTCGTCTTTGCTTTCATACCCATGCTGATCTTGGTCTTGGCCTTCATCGCTGCCCTGATGGCTGCAGCGGCGGCTCTCTCGCCCAAAGTCGAGTCTCTCGAGGTAATGAGTTTCCGTGCTGACGCTGCAAGTATATCGTCAGCAGCGTGTCTATCAACGAGTTCGTTAGTCTTAGAATACGCAATATCGTGCTCGCGGCACGCTGCGTCCAATGAATTTATGCCTGTGTTGCCTCTGGCTAATCGTTTCTTCAGCCGAGTGCTCGGACCGCAAAACTGGTAGCCGGGGATATGTAACTCGAAAAGAAGCGCGTTTATCGCTCGATTCAACAAACCTTCGGTTTTGTTCGACGCTGACATTTGCTGCAATCTTTTATCCTTGGTGCAGGACCGTCGATGTGCGTACGCTGCCAAGATTGATTATAATGCTCGTCGCAGCAACGATAAGTTTGAACTTCCGGGTCCACCTGTATATGTTTTGGAAGCTTTTCCCACACGAGGTCGATGTAATTACCGTACACGCGTAACAGTACTACTTTAGGTATATATTGCAACTGCTCAGCGCTTAGGTCCAGAATATCGCTGGGATGTGACAGCGCGAGAAACATTTTTGTTACTGAGCGACTCAAGATTTCACACATCTATAAATAGGCCCTCGACGTGTCACGCAAGTTTAGTGTCAAACATGAAATTCGTGCGGCAGTCGCTGACGATACGCGTCACAAACTGCGACGAGAAATTGCGAATGATGGGGGACAACGCGCAGTTGCGAAAACTCGGTGAAATGCTGCCGAGTACCATCCGTGCAATAATTGCGGAACCATCTTCGTGCGGCAAAACTAATGTTCTCATAAACTTGTTGAAAAGTCCGCACGGTGTACGTTTCGAGAATGTTTATATTTATTCCAAGTCGTTGCAGCAGCCTAAGTATCAATATCTTGAAAATCTGTTGACATCGATCGACGAAATCGGCTACTTTACGTTCTCCAATAATAGCGATGTTATTCCATCAAGCGAGGCGTTTCCGAATTCAATCTTTGTCTTCGACGACGTTGCGTGCGATAAGCAGGATGCGGTGAGAGAATACTTTTCAATAGGCCGCCACTTGAATATCGACTGCTTTTATCTTTGTCAAACATACGCGAGGATACCTAAACATCTGATACGCGATAACGTCAATCTCCTAATTCTGTTTAAACAGGATGGTACCAACCTCAAACACATTTACAACGATTATGTAAACACCGACATGTCGTACGACGAATTTTGTGCTTTGTGCCATGCTTGTTGGCAACAAAAGTATGGAATCTAGTGATAGACTAGGATAGCGCGCTTAGTAACGGACGATACAGAAAAGGATTTAACGAGTTCGCGGTACCACAAAACGATTAGTCATTGTCGATACGTCAACGTTAAATGACGAACGTTAACATGGCGAAAAATAACAAAGATATATGCAAGCGTGAGCAACTCGCGAGGGAGATTGAAAAAACGAGCGATGCGATCTGCAAGAAACATCGCGCTTTAAAAACCGGCAGAATTGGGGAGGAAATTGCGATGAAGAGACGTTTCAAGCCCATCGTCGCACCTCTGAAACAGATTGTCGAGGAATCTCAGCCGATTAAAGGAAAAGAAGAAATCAAGGAAGAAAGAATAATTAAGGAAAGACTGAGCGACGACGATTACGACGATGGCGCATCTTACGAATTGTCAAAAGTAACATTGAGCAAAAAGCAACGTTTTGAACAAGCGTACGACGCGATGGATTCACCAGCGATAACGTCGACACCGCGTACGATGATCGGTCCTGCAAAATTAACAAACAAGGCTCTCGAGAACGTTTTCGAAACCACAGAAGATTCGTTCGGAACGTCTGTTCAACATCAGATACAAACGTTGGAAGGTCGAAAAACGTTGTCTGAGCATTTAGGCCCGCTCGGTCAAAAGTACATCGGAGATTTCTTCAGCGGTGTTGGAAAAGAGATAATTATAGACACCGTATATGGTGTTTGTCTCGACAAGGATGGAATAAAGCTTGGTAATAAAAAGTTTGACGTAGACATCAGTGATAATATAATTATCGATGGCGTGCAATACGCTGGCACACCCGGTCTTTACGAGTTGATTTTTAAGAGACTCCCCGATGATTTTTTTCTATAAGGAGAACGATTTGCAAAAGTACAAGAGCATATTGTTGACTACAAACATACATAGACGTAATTACACTGCGGAGAGTCGACTACGAGGCAACAAAGGATACAAGTATAAATACGTGATTGCACCATTGATGTCAATCGAATCTACACCAAAGAGAACGAATAAATCCGGAAAGGGATTACCTCGCGCTATGATACTAAACGACAACGCGATTGATTACGTGCATTGGGACGATCCCATCGAATTAGTAGATCGTCTACGATTGCTAGACGTTTCACATCGATCGAGCAACGACGCTTACGGCAACGAGATGTTGTCCATCGTGGAAGAACTTCGTGAAGCCGGCATAATTATAAATTAAATCGTATACCCACGAAACGAGTCAGACGAGAGGTTGATTTTGTTTGAGAAGGACGTGTGATAGACGACAAAAAATGAGCAGCAATAAACGTCGAAAAGACGGTTACGAACGTCTAACAAATGACTTTGAACGATTCTTAAATAAAAATCGGACTTCAAGAACGGTTGTCAGACAATTATCGATCGGCTCAGGATCGCTATAAAAAGACACAAGAACGAGTGAAAGATGGTTATCGAATGGCCGTAGATCGAATCAAGAATGAGTATGAAAAAGTATCTAATTGACAGAAATCGGAAGACAAAGAAAAGTTATTAAAGGAAAACAAAAAATACTGATAAACGGAGGAAAAAATGTTTTTTTAAACAGAGTAGAGGAACTTTGCAATGCAGGCATTATAAATTACATCGTGTAACCGCTAAACGAGTCAGTCGTAATGCAATTCGTTTACGCGCTGAGATATGAGTTCATCGAAGAAAACAATAAGCTCCGAGAGGCGACGAATCGTCGAAGAATTACACGCGTCAGCTAGACGCAATTTTCCTAGAAGACGTGTTATAATCAGAGGATTCGACGATCTGTGGCAAGCTGATATTGTCGAGATGCGTCCCTATTCAAAGTATAATAGAGATCATAATTACATACTTACCATCATCGATGCGTTGAGTAAATACGCCTGGGCAGTACCGTTCAAAAGCAAGGCCGGGCGCGAGACAGTTGATGTAATCGCCAAGATAATTCGAGAGAGCGGGAGATGTCAGAAAAATTTGCAAACGGATATGCGAAAGGCATTTTACAACGCCGATGTGCAGAAAGTCTTGAAAAAGGACGACATTAATTATTATTCTACATATTTGGTTTTAAAAGCATCGATAATAGACAGATGGAATTGCACACTTAAGAACGATATGTGGCGTATGTTTACACTTAACGGGTCGCACAAGTGGGTCAACGAGCTGCTGCGTCTGGTGTCGGATTACAACAACCGCAGGCATCGTAATATCGGCATGCGACCAGTCGACGTTAATTCGGAAGTAGCTGAAAAACTCCTGGGCACTGTATACTCTCACATAAAAATCATGGGGCCGGCGAAATTCAAAGTAATCGATTTGGTACGCGTGAGCAAGCACAAAACGACATTCTATAAAGGGTACACCCCCAATTGGAACACCGAGGTGTTTAAGATCGTTAAAGTAGAGCGCACTAATCCCTTATAATAACTTATCTCCTGGAAGCGGTAAACAAATAGCGGGTGCCTTCTATGAGTACAAGTTGCATCGCACGACTCATCCAAATGTATACCTGGTAGAGAAGATAATAAATAAGAAGAAAATAAGGTTTACATCAAGTGGTTGGGATTCGATGATTCGCACAACTCATGGATAAATAAAAAAGATGTTATTTGATTTATTTCGATTAAACATGTATATATTTTATATCATATAAGCGTTTACAAAATATATAAAATGAATACAAACGATGAATACAATGAATACAAATGAATTTTTTTGGTTTTTATTCTTCTTTTATCCTTATTAATACAAAATGTCGTATAAAAATTTTTATTAAAAAAAAAACGTATATCTAAAATTTGAAAAAATATCAAAATATCTTATTCATAAAACGTCAAAAATATATATTAAGCGTGTAACATATATAAAACAATACATGAGATGTATAAAATGAAGCATATAAAACAGAATATAAAACGTATATAAAGTATAAAGTATGAATAACGTACTTATATAAAATATTACTAGCATATTAAACGTGTAAAAAATATAAAAAAAATGTAATACAAATAAAAGATTAAAATGCACAATATTTGTAAAAATGTAAGAACGTCTTATGCAATATATTATAACTGTATCTGCCAATGTCCCTATGGTAATGTATTTGTTAATGATGATGGAACAAGGTATCTTTTATCATTATATGGCGAGAGCGCCACTTTGGACTCTGAAACTGTAAACACTTGATGCAGCTTTGAACGTATACATGATTGGCTACGAGTTAATTCTATTTCATTGTTCAAACATTGCATATAATCTTCAAAAGTAATAGTTCGCGCTACTACATTGTTTTTCACACCTTTCGCTTTTTTTGGTATTCTTTTTACCATCTACTTTGATCGCGTACATCTTTGCTCTAAGCCCTACAAATTCGGTCATGATCGCACCGTTGTTTTCATCTTTCATTAGACCGAGGACTTTTTTATTCGCGAGAAGCATACCGTACAGGTTGTCTGCGAGATAATCGCTTGTATCATATCTCGCTATATCACGTTTCATCGTTGAATAAATATCATCGCACTCGAGGAAATAAACAAGACTATCAGTATCTGAATATAACAATTTGCACTTGTTTTTATATAGCGGAAACATATATTCGTGATGAAATTCGTACAAGCAGATTTTTGATATGTCAAGTATGCACATACCCGCATAAATCGGCTTGTTAAACTTCACCTCGAGTTTACGCAGTTCGATGGCAACTAAATTTTTTGCAAAGACGCTGCGGCTGTGAAAATTTGGCTTAGCAATCATTGCCTCCGCACCGTAACGTCCTTTCCATTTCGTCAATAATTTTACGTCTACGTGATTACGTACGTTTTCCATAGTTTTTCCAAACACGGCGTTGTTCATCAATTTGTACAAACTCTTTTCGAAATCATTTTTTGCGCTCATTCTAAATTTTGTGTTCAATTCTATATAATCACGAAACCCTGGAGATTGAGCAAACTGTAATACGCGATGAATTTTTGTTACGCGAAGCCCATTGCGCGTACATTGTTGTAAATAACGGTAATGTATTACATATCGTTTTTTATCGTACAACGTTGCGAGAAGTTTTTTCTGCCGTGCTCCTGGCGGTTTATCGTGTGTAGGACAAAAAGGTAAGTCAGCGTGTCGATCGTGCAGACATTGTGGATATGTGAGATAGACTTCCAGCACATACCCAGTGGGCGAATCCGAAGCGATCGCGTTCACGTCAAAATTGTCAACGTTTTCGACCCATTGAAACTCACCGTATGGTAATGGTTGACACATCACAAAACCGTACATATTGTTTATGTTAAAATACATTAAATAAGACGATGGTTTTGACGGATCGTAAGAACGCATGTACTTATTATTGGCTTTAGCATATCTACCAGAGCATTGACTCAAACCACCGCGTATACCGCGTTCTATAAATAAGATCATGTCTATATCGGTGAGCAACTCAAATCTTACGCGTGTTAGTTTCAACATTGCATCCCAAGTGTAGCCTGGCAATGTGTAATAATGCGCGGGATCGAGACCATAACTATTAATGCTACTTTTGCGGAAGTTTTGAAAAATGTCAGCCAATAATAAGACATCGGTCTTAAGATATAGATCGCTGTATTCGCCCAGAGTTTTGATTGAGAACCGCTGCCAAACTTTCTGAGCATGAGCATAATCTGTCTGTGATATTGTCTGCTTGGTAAGAGAACTACAAAATGATTCACGCGGTGGCAGTTGCGTTTCATACAGTTTGTCAACATTATCCACGTATTCATATGGAAAGACACCTTTGCGTGTCAACAATTCAAAGTCTTCGTTTGATAAGAAGGAAAATTCCGAATGAGAAATTTTTAATTTATCAAGACTTAAAAACGATGCCAATTTGTCAAGACTTGAACTTAAAAACTTGTACGAATCGATGAACCGTAGCCGTATATAATTTTGTGTATTTTTCAAAATTATGTTTTTATCACAAGTATTTTTGACATATTTGGTAAAAAATATATATTTTTCTTTACTTATCGGTAGTAAATCGATTTTGCCTTTGAACGTGGTGGCAATTTCTTTTATGATGAAATGTGCATTGTTACCAGATAAATAATGAAATACGATTGGAATAACGTACGAATTTTTGTAATTTAAATTATAATTTGAATGAGCTGGACCACGGTAAGACCCTGTCAAATAGCAATGATCACGCACACGTATACTATTTGGTGCAAACGGTTTTTTGCAAATATGACAATGCATCGCGTTACTGTACGCCTTTTGCTACTCTTTAGTTAATGATTCTATAGGAATATTGGCGGATATTCTGGCTTTCACGCTATGCGCCAGGTTTTCATGTTCTTTCGCGAACCACACGACGCAATCGTTATCACGACAAAAGTGATACTCTGACAACGCGTCGTCGTATAAGCACTTAACATAATACGCTA
Organism: Solenopsis invicta; assembly: GCF_016802725.1. NCBI lineage: Eukaryota > Metazoa > Arthropoda > Insecta > Hymenoptera > Formicidae > Solenopsis > Solenopsis invicta. Next base: position 13,810,389 of record NC_052667.1, read on the forward strand.
TACTAAATACCTCGTGATGCTGATACGAGAAATTTGAAGTGTTCTCTGTTCCTGGGTCAATCTTCCGCAGTACGCATTCCAAATCTGAATAAACAACGAAGTGTACACGCTCCTTGTTGTTGTAATTATCGAATTCAAGCCACTTGTTATCCTCGCTTGGTAGTAGAACGGCGCAGTCGTTTAATTGCTGACAATCCACTTTGTGCGACTGCAACTTTTCTTCTGAGCTGAAATAATGCAGACAACTATAAAAAAATAGAAGACGATTTTTAAAATTAAAACATTTTTTATAAGTGAGAAATATTTTTTAACATATTTTATTATTCTTACCGATCACAAATGTACTTTCTTCTTTTACTATTGTTCAGCTGTGAACTGATTAGTCGCGACAGGTTGTTTATACATGTGAAGTGGCCGAGGCTGTTATCACGTTCATCTTCCAAGTACAGTAGATTGGCATGCTTCTCCTTCTTATCCTTGGTGAGCCTTACCGGGAATACGTGTAGTTTCTTTTCTTTTCTGTCAAATTAGCTACCGTACACGTTTACCAACACGTTGTTCAAACGTTCAAATTTTCCAATGTTTTTTATATTACGACTAATTTGGTGTCCACATCGAGACTGATCGTATAATACATTCGCCAAACTTAACCGACACATGAGTTTTGTTTAATCGATCGAAATATTAACGCTTCCCTCATGCATCATCTAAATATTGTTTTAACGTATAGCAGCCGGATTATCGGCGCTTATCTTTGCTAAGAAAGATACCTTGCAAGATTAAACATGCCACTGGGCGGCAACCGCACACGAAAGAGAGCTCACGTAAACAAATCTAAATATTATTTACACGTGTCATTAGAAGCCGGACTATCGGCGCTTCTCTTTACTAAGAAAGATATCTTGCAAGATTAGACATGCCACTGGGCGACAACCGCGCACGAGAGAGAGCTCACGTAAACAAATCTAAATATTATTTCAACGCGTTATTAGCACAGCCGAAAAAGCTGTTCGGCGCTTTTCTCTCTCTCTTGCATCCACCTGGACCAAAATTTATTATGGTGATAGCGAGCGGCGGGGGGTGGCGACGGCGGCGGTGGCGGCGGCGGCGGAGGCGGCGGGCCCGGCGGAAATAGCCGCGCACACCCCACAAAATATTCGCCATCGTATCGCTTATCTCTCCCCCCTCCCTTCGAAATGACAGACATTTCCGATTTCAAAAGTACAGTCATACCCACCTCCTCGCGGTGTGATATATTATGTTTATGTAAACAGAGGGACAAGTATATGGTTCATGTTTACATTAGATGGTCAGTTGCCTCCACGCGGCGCATTTCAAAGGTGTCGGTCAAGAACATAGTCTTCGAATTGTTATTACTGTTTATTTAAACATTGATTACGCAGAACTACCGGTTAGGTTCATACATGTGTACCCGATTACCCCCCCACTTGCCCCACCCCGGTTTAATCCACTCCCGTGACATCGTTTCCGGTTAGGTCCCCCCGCGAGACCCGAAAAATCAGGTGGGGTGTTATTTTTTGCAATAAATTTCTTACAGTTTTTTCAGGGGAAAATGGGTATACAGATGCAAATCAGTATCAAGTATTATATTAAATTAATAAATTTAATATAAATAGTGTTATTACTAATTCTTATTCGACATGCTGTGTTATGACCGAAAATTAATTCGGCGCACATTCTGGTTGAATTCGGAGAAGTATATAAAATCACATAAAAAAATATAAGCACTAAGACCTAGCTATGATCAATAAAAATTTTATTATTTTGTAGCATTATAACATAAAAGATATTTTGTCATATAAAAGTTGGGTGAATTTTTATGTAATAATAATGTATCTTTCAAGAGAATGAGAATGGTATTTGGAATTCGTCCATTAAAAAATAGAGAATGGAATAGAGAGTGGATTAGGCCTACAGGTGAAACCACTATAAAAAAAGCGCGCCATGCTAATCTACCTCATGGCATGTGGTGTGGAAATGATAGAACTTTATCATTTTCTTAATAATTAATATTTTTCTTAAAAAATTCTAAAAACTTTATTGCCAAGAAACAAAGTGTCACACCTTAATTTTAGTAAAACTTTACATACATGATTAGATAATTTTAGAAAATATGAGTTGCTGCCAATATAGGTTTTAAGGGGTGAAATCAGTCCTCGTGTGTAAAGCAATTTTTAGCTTTTTCCGCTATATCTCAAAAACCATTCAAAGTATAAAAAAATGTTTCATACAAAAGTTTCACGATAAAATTACCTCCATTTATTCTTGTTAATAATATTTTTTTATAATAATTTTTTAAACAATTATTTAAAAAAAATTGTTTAAATAATTATTTTGAAAAAATGTTGTTAACGTGAATGAATAGACGTAATTTTTTTGTAAATCTTTTATATAAAATATTTTTTGATATCTCGAATAAGTTCCGAGATATAACGACAAAAGTTGAAAACGGCTATATGCATAAGGGATGATTTCACTCCTTAAAACCGAATATGCGCCGCAACTGATAGTTACTAAAATCATTTAATTATGTAACCTAAATGTGTGTAATGTTTCATTAAAATTGGGACACTTTGAGAGGTTCCCTTGTAAGTAGCGCCGAGCAGAAAATCTGCAGCTACTACAAGCGTTTCTGGCACTTAATAGATGAGTGTCGCACAAGACTATATTACAATATAATAAATAACAACTCTGGCGACATTAATAATTATCATCGTAATAACAATAATTACACATCACAAAAAATTATTCTTCAGAAAATCAAGGAGAGGCCTCGGCCAGCGGAACAATCCAAGGCACAGGAAATTCCAGTTTTATCCACTTGGTGGAAAGCCACCAAAACCTCTCCACATTTTCAGAGTCGCCAGTAATTATATTCCCTCTGTAAAGATCAAATCTTCTTCTTTTTGTGGACCGACTGCTTTTATGGTAAATATGATGCGCACCTTAACATAATTAGAAAAGGATGCGTTCACGGTAACACTATTGTCAATAATCAAGAAATTTTCCAATTATAACAAGCATCACAAAAGACGCCGTTAATGCGCTAGGCTCAATTAAAGTCCACATACTACAAACTCCAGTCACACTTCACGTCAATTTTTCAATCACACAACAAGGTATTTTAGGCACTTTATTTTTCAAAGAGCATAATGCCTGTATCAATTACGCACAAAGTAACCTCACTTGGCGTAATTGTTTTTTTCTATTTAAGAAATATGAAACTATTGTGGTACCACGTATTAACACTTGGATTTGTAGTTTTAATCTCAAATCCAGAAATTAAAAACGGGTGTATTCCTCAACTTCGAATTTGCAAAGGAGTATACGCCGGAGACTCACTTGTTACTTGCATAAATGATAACATTAGAATAATCAATACATTCGATCACGAAATCGAAGTAATAATCCCTACACTAAAACTCGAGGAAGTCACTCACATTCCTAACCAACCAACTCCTTCAGAGCTAGAAAACGCTCTTCCATTAAAAACAAATTTTTCTAAAGACAAAGGTTTTAATCAAAACTTGCCAGACATTTAACTTGTCGTTACTGCGAGTAACTATATTAATAAAATAAATGCTCCTAGTAACGGTAATAAGAACTATACAAATTATAAAAATAGACTAATCAAAATACAAACACAAATAACATTGGTGATAGTAGCACAACTACTAATACAAATACTATTACAAACAATCATGAATCACTCTTTCTTATTACCCCCTCAAATTCTCTAATGCATCTTTTTAAATACACTTCTTTTACTAAAAATACTTTACTCCATGCAAAAAACATGCAAGCCCAGACGGGCCCCTTTTGTAAAGAAGAAAGCGCGACTTTCCTTATGGGACCTTTTTATTCTCACAAATCTAGCCCAAGCGGCATCTATACAAATTCCACGCTGGCATCACAAAGTGCACTAGCTCCTTCCCTCGTGCCATATAGAGCACTTCTACAAGACAAAGCAATTCATCAAAACTACGCAGTTTCAATTATAAACACAAAAGAAATCACTATCGTCAGAAACAAAGAAATTAAACGTAAAAATATCACCGTCACAAACAATTATAGGGTAAAGCCTAACGATAAAAATTCTCTAACAAACAACTTAAAAATAACTTCAGACAAAATGTCTACAATTTTACAACTATTAAGATTAGAACATTTAACTTTCTTCGAGCAAGAACATATGGTCACTTCAGTAAAATTATTTAGTTAAAATTAATTCAAATACATTTCATATTTCATACAAATATCTTAATACAATTCACATATTTTCTCATAAAGTATTGATTATTGACGATATACTAGTGCATATTAAACAATATCTACTCCCTCCTATACATAAAAACAAAACAATTCGCTAAATCAATTTTCAACGTTATTATTACAAAAGAGAAGTCTGTCTAATAACTCATCACTAACCATTAACTTGGTTACATTGCATCAAGGATCTTACATCGAGACTCGCAGGTTGGCATTCAAAATCAAAAGAACACAATTACGATATTGTTTATAAAAAAGGCATAAGCAATAATAACGTAGATGTGTTGTCTAGAAATCCTTTGTTCCTAAACCAATTTTTTACTTCATAATGGCTATCAGAAAAAAACCGCAAGCCAAGTTGCAAATTCATGAAGTTCCATCATTTGTCTGTAACGCATTATGCATATTTCAAGACAGCTGTCTGCCATTATTTGAAAGAAAAATCTAAATAATATTATAATAAACACGTTAAACTAGTAACATTCTAATCTGATAATGGTAACAATGTTTTCTTGCTAAACGATCTGAAAATAGGCAAATTTACTTCTGAATATCTTGGGCCTCATCAAATACTTGAAGTAGTGAATAAAAATTTAACCCTTGAAATAAAAAGCATTCGGATGATGCACTCTAATAAGATTAAAAAGGCTTATATACGCAAATCAAGATGACCTTTATGTCACAGATAGTTAAAAATTTAACAAATATTACTATTGAAAATTATTTACATATATCATTTAAACAAAATTATATCAAAGTAAATACCTTGAAAGATAAAACAACCTTACTTGTAAATACACGGGATTGCATTGCATCGACAAAGATGGATACTGTAATTATTGACCACCTATATTCCATTTGAGATATAACACTACTGCACACACTATAAAATATCGCAGTGTAGCGAAGAAAATTAAATCCGACAAAAATCCCACCGTTTATTTATTGATCTATAAAAATAATAATATCATTATATTTGCTAGTACACCGCATAACGTATGCAATACAACTCTGTTACAAACAAAGCATCTATGCTTGCTCGTCAAAGAATTAGGAAAAATTTCAAGCGAAACCCCACCGTTAAATCAGTTGCATTCTATAATAGATTCCGTATCCTCATATTATCACGTTTTTAATTATAGTAAGACTAAAATTAAACAATTATATTCGGAATTATTGTTAATTAAAAGTGTGAATAAAAGTTACAAATTGTAATGCAAACTGTACATTTGGATCCAAATTAATTGGCCTATATCTTGACTGGCGGACCAGACTATTCTGCCCACATCCGAGGAGAAGCTGCCGAAATTTTTCCATGCATCCCGGTGTCAGTACAGGAGAGGGCAACTAAAAACTGTTCCCTCAAATTGCCAATATTAGTTGGTAGCAAACCAAATTTGACCCCAAGGAGTCAAATAATCTCAGCAACTGGTACGGAAATTGCGGACCAATGACAGCAGCCATATTCCAACTTAAAAATATCTGGTTGCAATATTAATTAAATCCAGAAAATATAACTGCATCTTTTATGTTCAACTTATACGAGCATTCGTAGGAAAGTTCCACCCCTGCAATTATGTCGGACAGTACACCAATGCCACAACTGCACAGTAAAACAGTTCTCTTCGCAAAATTGCAGCCTCTATCGTACATGGGCTTGCCCGAATCATTGATGCAACAATCTGCCTAATTATAATATGGCAATGTTCAAACCAAAAAGCTCTCCTGTGAGAATGCCAAAAGTCTCACCAGCCTGCCATATCGAGGCCATTTATTCCAATCAATTGCCTCGTTCAGTGCTACTACATAACCGAACCTGCAACTGCACAATATCTAGATGCAAATCAGTTAAAGCTTGACAATCTATGGCCAGTACTTGCCAATCTATGGCAATTTAGTCCCTCTTTATACAACGGCTTGACAGCAACCTCTAAGTCTTTGACCAAACTGGAGCGAAGGATTAACGACTGCCTTGAAAGAGGATAATCATCCCACTACTGACTGACAACGACCACGTCATGTGCAATTTTGCAATAAGCTTCCTTATATTAGGAGTATAAATAAGTTTCCGCCGTTTTTTATAAAAAATTGGGCATTTATTGTGAAAGAACGCTACCTAATGTTTTATTCGAAGTGTTGTCCATCGCTAGCCACTACTTTTTCCCATCTTTCTGGCAGCATACGGATACCGCGTCGGAAGAATGCTTCATCTTTTGAAGCTATCCAAAAATTGACCCAATTTTTTGTATCTTCATATGATGTTAAGTGTTGCTCAGACAGGCCATGCGCCATCGATCGAAACAGGTAGTAATCAGAAGGAGCAATGTCTGGTGAATACGGCGGGTGGGGTAAAACTTCCCAATTGAGTGTTTTCAGGTAGATTTTGACCGGCGCCGCAACATGTGGACGAGCATTATCATGCAGAAGAATAACTTTGTCGTGTCTGGAGTAGTAATGGGCACGTTTTTCCTTGAGTACTCGGCTCAATCTCATCAATTGTGTTCGGTAGAGAGCCCCAGTAATGGTTTCATTCGGTTTGAGCAACTCATAATACACAACACCAAGCTGATCCCACCAAATATACAACATGAGCTTTTTTCCATGAATGTTCGGCTTGGCTGTCGATGTTGAAGCATGGCCAGGTGGTCTTCATGATTTCTTGTTCTTTGGGTTATCGTAGTGGATTTTTTTCACCATTTTTCATCACCAGTGACTATACGATGCAAAAAACCCTTTCGTTTATGCCTGGCAAGCAGCATTTCACATGTGAAAAATCGGCGTTCAACGTTTCTCGGTTTTAGTTCATATGGAACCCAGTTTCCTTGTTTTTGAATCATTCCCAATGATTTTAAGCGATGTGAAATTGCTGGTTGAGTCACTCCTAATGTAAGTGCAAGTGCTTCTTGCGTTTGGCACGAATCTTCATCTAATAATGTTTCCAATTCCGCGTCTTCGTACACTTTCGGCCTTCAGCTACGTTCTTTGTCTTCGACGTCAAATTCACCGTTCTTAAACTTGTGAAACCACTCACGGCAACTTTTCTCACTTAAGGCAGCCTCACCATATGCTTCTACAAGTAATCGATGCGCCTCGGCTGCAGATTTCTTTAAATTAAAGAAGTAAATCAAAAGCTCCCGCAAATGACGCTTATTCGGCTCAAAACTCGACATTTTCGCACGAAAAAGGATATATGATGCTGATACAAAATCGCTAATATTTTAAGGTTATGTTGTTGCCTGACGTCCAACTTTACGATACAACGTTTTACAACAGACAATTTCAACCATAACATACTAGTGGCGCCATTTTTTGTGAAACGGCGGAAACTTATTTATACTCCTAATCTAGAGGCGCGGTCGCGACTCGCGCCTGTGTAGGACAAGCGATTCGCAGACTGACCCTCTTTTACGCGAGTCAGCGAGTTCCAAGCATGCGAGATTATCAGATCTCAGTAACGGCTGAACCGATCAAGTTCTGAGTAGTCTCAAACGATAGCTTGGCCCCGACTTGTACAATAAAAGGGTTTTTATTTTTCCTCCCCGTGCCCTACGAACGGAGATATCTCAAAGCAAAGTCCAAATCTCAACTTTACATTTAAGAAACGTCATCGTCGCCAAGATTTTCTTGTCCAGTACATATTTTCGACACAGAGAGGCGTTCGCTATTATATTATATTAGCTATATTCAATCAATCATGTCATGCACCTTCATTTAACCTGAATAGTAGTTGTCACCTAACGCAACTGACCATTCCGTCACGGCAATTCCGGTGCGAACAATCCTTCAATCCGTTTTCCGCCCGGTTAAGAATAATCAGTACAAAATTACCGTTTCAAAAAAAAGGTAAGAAAAGGCACCAAGTGTATGTGCGCGCACCTAAAAACCTTTTTTTTTCTGCAACTGGTACTATCTTTGTGTTAATTGAAAAACTTACTATGCCAGCCCATGTCGTAATATCTTGAACTTTAATATACCTTTGTGAATTACAATATTACATTTTATTCCATTTTTTTTTTCTTACAATTTTGCCAAGTTGAAATCATGTCTTTTATTACAAAAAAATACAAATTGCTTGATACTGCAAAACGCATGACATAAGTATAAAATTACCTTTCCAAAAAAAAGGTAAAGAAAAGCACCAAGTATGCGTGTGCGTGCACTTTATCTTTATTTTTTTTCTAAACCCAAGTGATATTATTTTTGTATTTTAGCAGAAAAAATTTTTTATGCTAATTTAATTTTACAAAATCCAAGTAGTACTACTTCGTACTTTATATTTTCATTGAAAAATTTTTCTATTCTAACCCAATTGGTATGTATTTGATTCGCTAAAACCTAAGTAACAGTGTAAATCGTGTCTTATTACAGAAAAAAAAAAAATCACATATTGCTTAACTACAAAACGCGTGATATCAGTACAAAATTATCTTTTCAAAAAAAGGTAAAAAAAGCGCCTATGTGTGTTGCGCGCAACTTATTTTGAAATTGTGTAATTTAATACAAATGATATACGTTTATTAAAAAAAAATGTGTGAAATATTTTAAAATGCACCTATTATAAAGAGAATATACTTTTTCTACAAAATTAAAGTAGTCGTTTGTAATTTTGTATTTGTAATTTCTTTGAAAAACATTCCTATTCTAACCCAACTGGTAGTATTTTCAATTTTTATACAAAACCCACGTGGTACTATCTCTGTATTGTTATTGAAAAATCTTCGTATTTTAAAAATTCAAGTGATAGCATCTTTAATTCTCATTGAAAAATTTTATTCTAACCCAAGTAGTATTTCCTTAAATATTGTGTAATTTAATTCAACCTAAATGTATTTTTCCAAAAAATCTTTTAAACAATCAAAGTACTATTTTTGTATTTCCATTGAAAAATCTTTCAATTTTAACCCAAGTGGTTGTATTTAATTTTAATAAGCTTCAATGGAATATTTAACATTTAATTTAAAAGATTAAAGAGGAAACGGTACAAAATGAGAAAATTTTATTAAAATAAAAAATTTTTGATGTACAAAAACATGGCGCTGCTAGATAGGAAAAGCAATGAGAAGAATTGAATAATTTCTGTACAAAACCTAATTGCTACTATCTCTATATTGTCATTGAAAATATAGAGATTTCAAACCAAGTGGTATTTAATTGAAAATAAATAATATATTAAAATTTTGTAATTTAATTTAACCTAAATAATTTATATTTTAACAGAATTTTTATTTTTTTAAATAAAATTCAAGTGGTACCTTAAGTTTAACTTACAATAAGAATTACTTAAATGTTAAGTAATTAAACCTAAAGAAACTAAAACTTATTTCGCAAATTTCTTTTATAACGCATATCTTACGAGTGTTACATTTATTGCGTTCTTTCTTATGTCTTTTCTGCTTTTTCTATCTAGCAGCGCCATGTTTTTGTACATCAAAAATTTTTTATTTTAATAAAATTTTCTCATTTTGTATCGTTTCCTCTTTAATCTTTTAAATTACATGTTAAATATTCCATTGAAACTTATTAAAATTAAATACAACCACTTGGGTTAAAATTGAAAGGTTTTTCAATGGAAATACAAAAATAGTACTTTGATTGTTTAAAAGATTTTTTGGATAAATGCATTTAGGTTGAATTAAATTACACAATATTTAAGGAAATACTACTTGGGTTAGAATAAAATTTTTCAATGAGAATTAAAGATGCTATCACTTGAATTTTTAAAATACGAAGATTTTTCAATAACAATACAAAGATAGTACCACGTGGGTTTTGTATAAAAATTGAAGATACTACCAGTTGGGTTAGAATAGGAATGTTTTTCAAAGAAATTACAAATACAAAATTACAAACGACTACTTTAATTTTGTAGAAAAAGTATATTCTCTTTATAATAGGTGCATTTTAAAAGATTTCACACATTTTTTTTTAATAAACGTATATCATTTTTATTAAATTACACAATTTCAAAATAAGTTGCGCGCAACACACATAGGCGCTTTTTTTACCTTTTTTTTGAAAAGGTAATAAATAAATGTAACTTCGATTTATTGATTACAAGAAAATTAATTGTAAGAATTAATCATGAAAATTAAGAAGAAATGATCTCTTAAAATTATTTACATTTTAACGCTTAAACACACAGATCCTTTTTTTGTAACTGAGGGGAAATGCGTTACCGCTTACCCCAGGCCCCGGGGAGGCCTGGTGGTTATGTGAGGCTCTCCCCACGCCGACAACGTGCCGGCGGGGGCCTATCCACTAAAACCCTCCAAGTGTCCTGCTCTGGTGCTTGATTGGGGGGCTCTGTACAGCATACTTTCGGAGTCCCACCGACCCACCGGCGTTACGGCCGACTTGTCCCGTCGGGGGAGATGCTCCTAAAATGGAGCACCCCTGACAAGGCTGAGAGGCTATGTCTGCCTCAGGTCGGGGGAGGGGGACATCATTCTCACCCCGCCTTTACCCCTGGTTGTTCTGGGGGTATGATCCAGGGATCCGGCCCCGCGCCGGAAAACCCTGGGTTTTTTTATGCAAAGTGATGTTGGCGCGAAAACCCTACATCTTTAAAGGGGAAGTGAGGGGGCATTAGGCTCCCCACTCCTCCTTCCCGGCGAGGCCAGGGGAAGGACGCCCCCTTAGTGCGTGGGACGCCCTTCCCCCCATTTCAAGGGGGGAGACTGGATTTGTTGGCTTTAAAGTAGGCAGGAGAGCGTGCCCCTATTGGCAGGTCTCCTCAGCCCCGGTTCTCTTGAGGTAAGGCCCTTGCAGTCGCCCTCCGCCCTACCCTGCTTCGGGTTCCATAAGCTGGTCCCTTAGCAGAGAGGGCGACAGGTTCCGCATCTGCAATCTCTGAGTCGCTGTCGCTCCACTCTTCTGCCGGTATGGGCGGGAGAGAGGGGGCGACAACGACTCTTTGACGGGTGCGCCGTCGCTGCGCTGGTGGCGGTCCTACTCCGCTATTATTCCCGCAACGGCGACTACGACATCCTGGCTTTACGGACAGGGAGGGGGAGGGACCCCTTCCTCCTCTTTCTCTTTGTTTTCCCCACCTTCTTCTGTTATTCGAGGAGAGGGCGGCGTTTCTCCTCCTTCTTTCTCTTTCCCTTTCCGTCTCCTCCTTCTGCCACATGACTCGCTCGCAGAAAGTGGAGACAGCTTTCCAGGCACTCTCCATGCGGACCATCTGATGAACAACAGCCCGCAGGGAGAGGTTCTCTCCAATTTCTTCGCGTAGGACTCCGCGCAACTCGTCCCACACTGGACAGAATTCCAGCGTGTGCTGCGCGAAGTCCCGTTCTTCCTCACAATGGTAGCATTGTGCCGTTGGCTCTCTATCTATCCTGCACAGGTACTCACAAAAACAATTATGTCCAGTGTGTACCTGTGCCATCCTGTAGGACAGACCGCCCCATGGGCGGTTTACCCACTTGTCCAGCTGAGGTAAGACGGCCTCCAAGATCCGAATACCGGTCGCCGGCGAGTTGTTGACGAGATGCTCATGCCAAGCATTCATGGCACGCCGGCGCGCCCTTACTGGCCTTAGCAGCAAGGCAACTCTGGAGTCACCACTTCCTCTTATAGGCGGACGGCTTTATCCCTGGCATAATACCGTGCCAGGACATCGGCCATCAACTTTGCCGAGGGGAGTTCCGCCAGGACCAGGGTTGCCTTGCTGGGAGCGGTGCAAAACATGCGCACAACTCTCCTGGCTAGCCGCACTTGTATTGCGCGTAAAATTGCGCGTATACGGCGACTGGCCAGTGCCTCGTTAAACCAGACCGGAGCTCTATAGAGAGCCCCAGCCATGACGGTGTATGTGTATGCACGTTTCGCACTATCTTTTGTACCTCGGAGGCTGGGCATCAACCTCGCAAGGGCGTCCGCCCTTTTGCCCAATTGCGGGGCCAGTTTGTCAAAATGCTCGATAAAGGCCCAGCAACCGTCCAAGAGCAATTCAAGATATTTGAGGTGTGCTCCCACCTGGACTGAGTACCGTCCAGGATGCTGGCCCGAGGGCGGGAGGGGTTGACACAGCCGTCATGACAGAAGACGGCTTTCGTTTTTTCGGCGGCCACCCTCAGGCCCAGGCATTTAATAGCGCCAACTGTCACCGCCCAGCTGCCCATAGCGGCAGCTCTTCCCCAGGAGGCGCCTCTGCCTATCATTAACGTGTCGTCTACGCAGCAGACAATGGGGCAGCCAGGGGGGAAGACCTCACAGAGTACTGCGTCGTATGCGACGTTTCATAGCAGGGGGTCCAGCACGGACCCCTGCGGAACGCCGCACGCCATGTCCCTCCGCAGCCGGAGTCCGGTTTTGTTCCGGAACTCCAGTTTCCTGTCCCGAAAATAGTCCCCTATAATGGAGACAAGGTAGGGAGGCACGAGATGATATTCCTCGAGCCCCTCCACCACCTTGCCTCATCGGATACTATTGAAGGCGTTGGCGATATTTAGGAATTCCGCCAACGCTACCTCCCCGTCCCCCGTAATGGTTCAAAAGGGATCGCATTATTAGAATTGCGTCTATGCTGGATCTAGCCTCTGAAATACCATATTGGCCTGGACACAGTTGGGACCTTCCCGGGACAGGTGCCAGATGCGGTTTGCGATGATACGCTCAAATAGTTTGCTCGCATTATCCAGCATGCACAATGGCCTATATGCGAAGGGACTCTCTGCTGGCTTGCTCTCTTTTTTGAGGCAGCTATCGACTACTCTATTCAGGAACTGGGGGTCCAGTATCTCCGTCACTGGAGTCGCCCACGGGCGGAGCCTCTTTCTCACAATTTTATACGGTCTCCCTCATGGGTCGCGATCCAGTTTGGAGACTAGGTCTTCCCAGGCCGCGGCCTTTGCCTGCATTATGGCAATCCTCAAGGCCTTTTTTAGCCTCTCTGAGGACCGCGGCAGTCGTTTCGACTTCAATCTCCATGCCCCGTCTTTTGGCGCGCGTGTACGTCCGTCTGGCGGCCACGGTGGCCTGTCTGAGTTTGGCGAGCTCCGCGGATCATCAGTAGGTGCCACGGCGCGCCATTGCTCGGCTGCGGAGCATGGAAACATTGTAGGCTTGCGACCTAATCTTGCACTAGCGCTCTGCCTCTTCCTCGGCTCCGCGGTCAGCCTTCTCCTCCAACCATGTGGAGGCGAGGAGGCTAACCTCAAGGGCTTCTTGGTCGAGTTTCTTTAGGACCCATCGCTTTCTTTCCTGTATGCGGCGGTGTTGCTCGCGCATCTCAGTGGGGATGGCGACCAGCTCCATGGAGATGAGCCTGTGATCAAACAGCTCACCAAGGAAGCCGGGCTCCAGTTTCCAGCCCTTTACCCTATTCAGGGCGCTGGGGAAAACCTACGTGACGTCCACGATGGACTCCTCTTGCTTTCCACAAAGGTGTTGACCCGGCCCCGGCTCAAAAAGACCAGGCCGAACCCCGCCGCAAGTCCTGGGCCAGGCGGTCCCTGGTGTCGCTGCAAGAAGAGCCCCAAGCCTCAGCATGAGCGTTGGGATTCCCTGCCACAACGACTAGCCCAAGAGAGCAACTCTTGAATGTCGCTTTCCATGCAATCCAGGGTCGCCTTAAACTCCCCCCTGTTTAAGCTAGGGGGGAGGTAACAGCCCAGGACATCGATGGGTCCATATTTAACCTTTACGAAGCTCTCGCCAGCCGATACTGGAATCATTGGCGGAGCGCCCGGAATGTGTTGGCTGATTGCTACCTTTCCCGAGGTGTCGCTAACCCAATTAGGGCTATCCTCGGGGATCCTATAAGGATCGGCGACGATGGCCAGCTACCTTCCTCCGCCAGGCACTGCACAAGCATGTCTTGTGGAGCCCTGGCGTGGTTGAAGATAGCCTGGAGGAGCCTAGGGGGCATTTTGTAACTCCTGAGTCTCCTCCACTTCCATCTTCGAGGTTTTACACGCCTCGCCCGTTTTCCTTACCCTTTGTGGGAGAGGAGAGAATGTTCCTCATCCAAGACGGGGTTTGGGGTCATTGTAAAGTTGACTAGACTCTCGTCCCTTTGCATTTCTCCCACTGTTTCGGGAGTAGTGCCCTCGGCCGGCACTCCCTCTTTTCTCCCTTATTTCCAGAGGCCGCCTTGCCGGAGGGTTTGCTCACCCCAGCTGTTCTAGCGGACCCCTGGTTGGGAGTTTTTGGTTTCGGCGGTTGCGGCTGCTGTTGTTGTTGTTGCCTGTTGGCAGCGGTTTTGCCGCTGCGGGGTGCCTTATCCACCTTTTGGTTAATAAGGCACCCATTACCTTTTGGATTGTGATCGGCAGACTGCCCCTTATTTTTACAAGTAGGGCAGCCCACTTTCTCATTGCAGGTGTTGGCCTGGTGGCCAAGGCCTCCATATGGCATCTGTCGATCTGGTTGCTGCATTTGCTTTGAACGTGCCGGTGGCAAGACACTTTAAGCACTGCAAGCCCCGCGGTGGGAGTAGCACAACCGTGCAGCTGGATCACCCCACGGTGATACGTGAGGTGGCTAGGACTTTCTTGCCGGCAGCCGCGAAACATTGTAGCCAACGCGTGCCTAGCCCGTTGGGAGCCATGAGAATCCCTTCTGTTTTAATATCCAGGGGGGGGGGCATCCTCCCAATCCGGCCACTGCTTCGGCCACCTCTTGAGAGGTGACCGAATCGTTGAATCCAGTGATGTGTATCTTGACCGTTTTTGTCGGCCGAGATACTTTTACGTCATCCCGCAGGGCCATTACTTTCCTGAGCTTTCCGGCAAGGGCGTCGGCTTTATCGCCATTGCCTTCGCCTCTGATCTCAAACAAGAGGGCCCCAATGATGGCTCTGCAAGGACGCATCTCTTGGATGCCGAGGGAGCCAATGTCAATTTTCTCCCTTGCCATCCACTTCCGCGTAGGTGGTATTGTCTGCGCAAGTTACCGCTACCGCAGCCGTAGTCACTGATTTTACCTTAATCACCCTTGGCCTCTCAGAGGGTTCGGACCCCTTCCCCGAAAAGTTTCTTTTGCGTCCCTGTTCGGGAGGAAAAGGGTTTACTCTTTTCCTTTTGCCAGGACACGGGAACAACAGAAGTGGGGGAGGCCCCCTGTTAGCCGCGGCAGTGTTACTTTGTTTGGCGGCGGCATTTTTGGCCGCCTTTTTCTTAGCCGCCCTGGAGACAACCACATTCCATGGTTGCTCCAGGGAGGCAGTCGTGCCCGCAGCGCAGGAGGTGATTGCTGCCTGTGGAGAAGGAGGAGAAGGCGGCATTTTGCTAGAGGGCCCGCCAGGACTCTCGCTGCGCTGAGCAGCGGCTCCTCTTCGGGCCTTGTCAATGTTTCCGGAGAGGGCAACGGTCATACAACCCCCAGTCGCCTGACGGCTCCCAGAGGGAAACCTCATCTCTTCCAAGATAGGGGAAAGGATCCTGGCCAGGATGACTTGTATTCTCTCCTCCATTGTAACCTCCCCTTCTCCCGCCTTAGTGAAAAGGGCTGCTTTTTTGCCAGCACTAAGCTTGGACACCTCTTTGGAAAAAGGGTTCGGCGTCACCATTTTGTCCACCGCTTCAGGAAAGGAGTTCAATTGTCGCTAAATCTCTCTGAGCGGCGGCGCAAAAATGGGGAGGTACAGTTCCTCCAGGGTTGGTCTCACCTTTTTTTGGCTCTTCTTTTTCCTTCCTCCGGGCTCCAATTCTAGAGAAGGGAATTTTCTGGGGTCGGGCAGGACGCAGTGGGCTGCCCTTGCGGATATTCCTGTTTGTTCACAGGTAGACTCTGGGGCCGACCAGTCCATGGTCCCCGAGTACTCGAGACACGGAAACCACGCTCTCTCCGTCTTCGGTCCCGACGTTGCTCGGGGGATCCATGTTGGTTCCGGAGGGCGCCGGTTCTACGTTGTGACCCACGTTAGTGTTCGCTCAAAGCTCGAGAATGGCGTTTTTGGCCTTGAGCCTTTTCACCTCCCCTTTGAGCTTTCTTTACTCCTTCAGCCAGCTTGCTTTAGCTTTCTCCAAGGCGGGGGGAGCGATTCTTATTGGCTGCCATCGCCGGCTCGCCCTCCTTTTGCCCTGTTATATAAGCGAGATCTGCGGAAAGCTCCGTGAAGGCTCTCCACAAGTCCCGTCTTATAGATCCTTGAATGTTTGTGAATCGCTCCACCAATTTTGCGACCATGGCCAGGCCATGCGTCACAATTGCCGCTACAGCAGCTATGGGTTGGCTATCATATTCGATAGTCAGCTCCATAGTTTGCTGGCTGGCCTTCCTAGCCGGGGCAGATGTAGACAAGACTTCAAGGTCCAATATGGTCCTGTGGTCTCTCTTTAATTTTTTCACCTTCTTGGTTTTGGCTTGTAGGGCCATGGTTTCCGTAAATTGCCCCTTATGCGAGGAATCGATTGCCAGTTTTCTCCGGCTTTTTCGGGGCGGTTTCTCCTCGGAATCCGACGAGAACACATATTTCTAAGTGCTCTCGTCGGTTTTCCGGTGTAGTTTCTTGATTTGATGCCTGTCCCTTTCCTCTCCGTCCGAGGACGAAGGGTTGGTGGAGGCTGGGGACGTGGCTCTGGATGGGTTTTATGACCTGAACCCAGATCCGCCCGCCTGTGCCATGGGCCTTCTCTTTGTAATAACTGGTCCCGGCTTGTTAGGGCCAAGGTCAGCTACATTCCCAACATCGTAGCCGCAAAGGGCGGCGATCACCTTGTTGTCATTAGAAGAAGTAGTAGTCGTTTTGAGAGAATCCCACTCACAGTGACGGCTCCGCCGACCGGCGTATCTCCCACACTCTTCGAGGAGGGTGTGTCCCGGGTACTCTCGGGGGGTCTGCATATGGCGCGGGCACCGGGAATGAAACATCCGATGCGTAGGCCTCCAGCCCTTTACTCACCCATACGAAGGGACCATCAAGGGCTCGCTCCCCATGGGCTTTTGGGGATCCTCCACCTCCGACAGTGCGGGCATCGTCACGGGTGGTGCTACCCGAAGGGGGCCCACAGACGGGTCGGGTAACGGAGTCGGCGCCCCCTCCGCACCCTAACCGCCGTGGTGACCGGCACGTCCGTCCAGGGTATAACAATTCCCTGGAGGGACCAAAACCGCGACCCGGCATCCGCTTCGGAAGGGACGCCGCCGCGGAGTGGGAGGACAGACCAACACTGCCCCGGGCTCTGCCTCGGAATACTTCCGAGCGGCCCCAGGGCCGGTCCAGTCCGCAACCTCGGGGAGAGTTTTCCACGAGACGCACACTGGAACGTCTTTCACCGGTCCGACCCTGCCTAGGAGACGGCCCAGCCTGCTGGGTTCGGTGAACCGGGATCCCAGCGGCCCGTCCGATCTGCTCAAAAAATTGGCGTGGCGCTCCGTTCCAGGACGAGTCCTTTCACAGAAACGTCAGCCACTCCACGCGCACGCCCTTGGCCCTGTTTCGGAAATGTCTGAGCGACCCGGGGGCAGTCCCGACCCGATGCATCGAGGAGAGTTTTCCACGGTGCACGTGCCGGGACATTCCACGCCGTTCCGACCTTGTCTCGGAAAATGTCCGAGCGGCTTGAAAGCGGGCCAGCCTGACGGGTTTAGCAACACCGAAGTCCTGTCGGCCCGTCCTATCTTTTTGAGGAGCCAGTTCCACCATGCCAGAACGCGAACCGTGAAAACGACCCCGTCCCCAGACCCAGAGATCGGCAACCCTACTCATGTGCCCACTTGGGCACCGCAGAGAAGGCAAATGCCTTCCCTGTGACCTCTTAGACCCTCTATCTCTCCTCGCCCAAGGGCGACTCGAGGAAGAGGGAGCCCCCTCACCACGACAAAATGGCTCACCATCGAGGGGGCAAACACACCGATCCTGTAAAATACGGAAACACATTTTTGGGTCTGGGAGATTTTTTCAACTTTGAGAAAATATAATTTTGATTACAATCAATATTCTTCTACAATTTTTTTTCTTAATAAAAATTCAGAGTCTCAGGAATGTGACTGCACAATCAGTATTGCCGAAAAAATAATTTATTGTGTAGTTATAAAGGCAAAACCATTAAGCAAAAATGAGAAATTGGTCAAAAATCTACTTTTCCTTCAAAAAATCATATCTTTGCAACAAAAACTTTTAAGGACTTTCAATAGGACGTCTTAAAGTTAAAGAGTCACATTTTTAAAATAAAATTTGGCAAATTTATTCTTTTTACAAAGTATAATTATGTAACATAGAGAATATAAGGTATTTTTGGGCATCTAAAAATCTACTTAAAAAAAATTATATCTTTGCAAAAAAAAACTTTTAAAGACTTTACAATACGGCGTTTTAAAGCTAAAGATTCATATTAAAAGAAAAAATTATATCATTATCATTTTTATTAGAAAATGTACTTATGTAACAAGGCAAATATGAGGTATTTTTGATTAAATTGTGTCTAAAATTGAAAGTTGATGTGTTTCATGATATATTTTGGAAAAACTCCTTTTTCTAAAGCATTTTATAGTATTCCAACTTTAGACAGAATATATGCAAGTAACATCCGCAAACCGACTTGTTCAAACGTATTTTATCCAGCTTGTTTATATAAAATACTCACAAAAAATGTTTTACTTACACACTATATAGGTCGCATTGACCCTAACAAAACTTTGCTGCCGTGCCGTTCAAATTCTAGTTGACTAAAAAAGTTGATCCATATCAATCAAAAGAGAAGATTTCAAACTTTTTTTACGTTTTGGTCCAAACCTCCTATCTCATTCCGTTTTCACACAGGAAGCGTTCGAAATTTTATATAGGGTCTCTTAGACCCACTTACGTGTTTAAAGATTAACATGTTGATATCTGATTATAATATTTGGTATAATAATTTTATAAACCTGTAGAATTTCGTATTCATATTACTTACATTTTACGTACATCGAATATTATAATCAGATGTCAACATGTTACACGCCAATTGCCAAAACGGGAGTCGAAAGTTAACCACATCGCAGGGGCAAAATTGAAATGGTATTAGTTGCCCGCGAAACTTTAAACCGACATAACTTCTATAATTCGTAAAATAATTTTGATAAATCATACATCATTGTATTCATTAGACAAAAACGCTACAACTTTTATCATATAAAAATATTCACTTTACCAAACAAAAGTTGTGCATGTTTCTTCGTTCTTTAACATAGATGATTTCTTTAAGTAACCACTGTGCTCACAATAAAGTTCAGTTCGAACTATTTAATTTAATATTATATTTATTGGGTCTATCTTTGTTAATTTACGAGATAAAGGAGGGAAGGTCCTTCTTATAATGGAACACCCTGTATGCATATGCATATTTTCGACTGTAGTAAAAATAAAAAATAATACATACATATATGTGCGAACCCTTGTATATGTACATATTTTCATAAGTTTTGCGTTATTTGTTCCTATCACACAACTGTTTAATAATTGTTTATATGCAACTATTCATTATTACGCTAACTTCAAGAATATTAATCATATAACAGTATATAATAGTACTAGTCATCTTTCTTGCATTCATTCAATGTTTTTCCGCATTTAAAAGTTATAGTATTAATCTTTTCCGTGTTATTATGATTCATATCTTTTTGCGTTCATTGTTTAATATTATATCTGCTGTCGTGTTACGACAACTTATATTTTCTTTTCTTTCTGTTGCTCATAATCGCACTATTTCCCACTAGCAATCTATATCTACTATACTATGCTCGTTTTAAGCTTCATATTCTTTGCTTGTATACTGTACTTGTGTTCTCTTGCGTTACTAAAATTTGTATCTATATTGCACCCCCAATCACATAGCCGATCGCACTAAGCTACTTATATTTGCTCATGCTAGCTCTATGCTTTATAGTTCTTGCTTATATACTACTTGCGTTTTCTTGCGTTTGTATTTTGCTTATATTAATCGTATTCTATAAGTTTCAATTTTTTCTTTTTGCGCTAGTTATCTTTTATACTTTATTTCCATACCACTGCTGTTAGTAACGATATAGTATCACACATTCTCCTCACTTATATTTGCTTGCGCTTAAACTTTAATTGTATGCGCTTACTACTCTTTGCGTATTTCTTTAATTTTTTATGTTCTTTTGCGCTGACAGTCTGTTTGCGTTTAATTAACTATTTTCTTTATTTTTGCGACTTTGTATTTTTCTTTGCGTTTATTTAGCAACTAACTGACTACTTTTATTCTAAATGCGTAAAATTTTAGTTACGTTAATATTTGTTGGTAAAAATGCACATTAGGAGAGCAACCTCTGGTGACCTTGATCTTAATATATGTTATCAAGGAGAAGGTACTAAGTGAGTAAAAAAGATTTTAAGTAATGCTCATTTCTTATTAAAATATATAACAGAAAAAAAAATTTTTTCTTAATTATTTCAGAAAATATTTATTTTACATAAAAATGTGTTAAACAAAAAATAAGGCTCGCAATAAACTTTATAAAAAATGTCATATACATTTTTTATTGAACTTCAATACTTTCGTCGTTATAGTAGAAATTAGTATATTACACTACAAGGGCCGAAAGTTGAATTTTCGGCTCTGCGCGTCATGATGCGCCGAGGCGAAGCCGAGGGCATCATGACGCGCAGGACCGAGATTTCAACTTTTGGCCCGCGTAGTGTATACGATTTTTCTTCATAGCCGGTCGAAAGTACGTTATTAATTTTATTTTTTTCACTTTAAATGTTGATGAGCATGTTTTTGATGCCTGCCCCCGACATTTGCGGCACGAGCGAAGCGAGTGCTGCTGGTCGGGGGGGCAGGCATAAAATACATTCGAAGAGTCAAGTCCTGTCATATCTTTTAAAAATAAATTAATTCCATTTTATCAAAGATGTCTTTATTTTCTTTAGTTTAACAAATTATATTAATTATAATAAAATTTATAAAACAAAACATATTATAACCTAAAAACTCTTATTGCGTTTTTTTTTATCGTTTTCATTTTCATTTGAATTATCACAATTATTAATGAAATTTCCATAAAAAACACAGTTTTCAAACTTAATATTAGAGCAGTTAGAAATAATATCTTCGGTAAATATACAGTTTTGAAAATTCATAATTTGATTATTAAAATTTAAATTTGTAGATAAGCATTCTGATGATAGTTTACCAGTATGAGTATTAGTTTCATAATGTTTTTTCATTTTTAACGGTGGTTCATTTTCTTGTTTTTTAACAAAGAGTGATGGAATTGGTGGTAATGACATAAAATGAGTTGAAGGTAATGGTTTATTAGATTCTGTTAGTACTTTTCTTTTTGTCTGTGTTGTAACCGAGGTTATTGGAGGTTTTGTTGTTGTTAACTGATTTAATTTATCAATTGCTACTAGATCATCTTCACTTATTATAAAATCATCAGAAAAATCATCGGAATTATCATTTTGTTCAGTAGATTTCAAATTTTTATTTGCAGTTATTGTGCCACTAGAATAATTTTTACTAGTCGATGGTTGTGGATTCAGATGATCATTAGATACAGTAGCATTAGTAATACGTTCATAAATTTTTTCTCTACTTTTTAACGAATTTTCGACGTAACCTGTAAATAATTAAATCATTTATAGGTAAGATATTTAAGATAAAAATGTGTAGTATCTGAATAGTTAACAGAGTATTACATTTTTATGTATTTATACAACTAGTAAATGATAGGAAGTATCTATAATTTAATTAAATAAATAAAGAAGTAACCTTGTGCTATTGTAAGTGACTTCCATCCACCTAGTTGTTTAAGCATGGTAGTGCTTGCTCTTGAGTTGGATAAAAGCGTAGCACCCGTTCTACGAAAGCAATGACCGGTGTACTGTTTTGGATTTTCTAAATTAAGGTATGCAGCTATAATTTGAGGTGTCTCCCCAATTTTATTCTTGCCAATAACCTGACGTTGACACTTCCCTTTATGATACTGGATAAAAAATCTATCAGTAAATTGATCTTTAGGCCTCAGTGACATGTACTGAGTAACTTTCTTATAAAAAAGGTCTCCAATAATAAATTGTCGAGGCATGTCATTTTTTGATTCATGAATAGAAACAAGATACTTATTACCGTTGTTTTCTACATCTTGAAATTTAAGTTTCGTAAGTTCATCACATCTAAGAGCTCCACATATGCCAAAGATTAAAATAACCTGCAATTATTATAGTAAATCGATTTACATGTCATGATGAATTAATTAATTATTATTAATTAAAGTATGCATTAAAAAAATGAAACATTAAGCAATAAATAAAAATTAATATAAATACTAACCTTTGAAGCTAAGTGAACATAGTCTGGTGCATTATTAATAAATTTTAAAATTTCATCCCATTTCAAGACCGAGGACTTTTTCGGTTTGTATCCTTTAGAGTTATTTTTGACTAAAGCTTTCAAGTTAAGAAAATTATTTATGTTAACATTGTCTCTTGTATTTAATGTACTTTTTAAAATTGACCAAACACTCCATATAGTTGACGGCTTTAATTTTTTAGATAGTTCCTTAAAATACACAATCAAATTATTTTCTGCAGAGTTTGACAGTAAAGTTTTGTGTTCTATCTGCCACTTTTTATACGTGTCGTAAACAAGATTGTATCGATCGACAGATTTCTTTGGTAACGTATCTGTATTTATTATCAATCGCGCTTCTGCATCGAAATTTCGTATAACATCTTCCTCGTCTACGGATTCATCAGATGACGTATTGTTCATTTTTGCTGGGTTGTTGAATTGACTTTAATAATACTTGAATATTAAATTAACTGACGACAGCACAATATTGATAATGATTTTTAAGGTTAGAGGTAGCAACAGTAATGACAGCGGTTAACAATTTGTTGTAGCGACAGAAGAAATAGTTCCTAGTTACGAGTATAAATGCGCATGAGAAATTCTTTTTCTCCCGGCGTTATAGAGGGCGCGCGTGTACTTCTCACAGGGAGTAAATGTTAAACTTTTGTCCCTGCTATTAGGGACGAAAGTGCGTACTTTCGACCGAGGTATGAAGAAAAAGTGTTTTAATATAATTTTTTTTTTATTTTTAGTAGTTTTGCGTAAAAAGTAGATGCTTGGGCGAGGAAGGGGCTTAGCTCCTCCCCCGCACCTCTTCCCGTATTTTTTCTAACCTAACCTAGCCCGTCTCAGTTGGTTTACTAATGACGGGGTGGGTGCGGGAGGAGGGTGGGCTATAATTTCAAATCTAATATTAACAAGCAACGTCAATTAAATATCTTTGGCCAAATTACAACTAAAATAGGGTTAGGTTAGGTTAGATTAGAAAAAATACGGGGAACGGGTAGAGGGGGAAGGGCAAAACCTCTCCCCCGCCCATGTGTTCTCTGTACTGTTTCGACGCAAACAGTTTTTCTACAATAACGACTAAAGTATTGAAATTAGGTAAAATATGTATATGACCTTTTTTATAAAGCTTATTACTAGCTTAATTTTTTTAGTTGACACATTTTTTTTGTAAAATGAATATTTTCTGAAATAAGAAAGAAAAACTGTTTCTTTTGTAATGATATCTTTTTAATAAAAAGTGAACATTACTTAAAACCTTTTGTATGTCATTCAGTACCTACCCATTGATAACATATGTCAAGGTCAAAGTTGTCAGAAACTGTTCCCCTAATGTGCACTTTTACCCATTCGTTTTGCGCTTATATTTTTTTTGCAATAGTTAAGCTTTTTTTGTCCATATTCTATTTATCTTTGACCGTTGACTTCTGATTACCTTTTAAAAATTGCCACATTTTCTATCTTCTATACACTCCTTTTTCTTTGGGATAGATTTCGCGCCCCGCTTTAAAAATTTGGGACCTCCAATTTTGCTCCTTTCTAACGATGGGGGTGTTACGTCTGCCGGATAAAATTTTTTTATTTTTTTGCGTCATCCTTTTTAGACTTATCTAGCAATAGCAAATTAAATTCTAAACCATATTTCGACTAATTAAATAAAATCGAGATCTACGCGGACATTATAATTTGTTATCGGTACACTTCTAATAAAATTCTTCTACCAATATAAAGCGCAAAGTCGGGAAAAATCATAGTACGGCCGTAGCATATGCGAGCCCCGCGTCGCGCAGTTTCTGCGACTATCTAGAAACGTTGCGCGTACAATCTTTGCGTCATCGCGCAAACTATAGGCGCGAGCCGCGCAGTCGTGGAACGGTGCGGGCCCCTAAAGACTATGCGTTATGAAAAACTATCATTCCGAATTTTCCGCGAACTTGCGGAATCGTCCCGCAATACCTTTTGCCCATATCCTTGCCTATATAAGGAGCAAAATCGGAGCTCCGAAGATCTGATCCGTCTTGTTGGTTGAGCGAGATTTGCAGCCTGGCGACCGCCAAAACACAGACCTCCAAGTACGCACCGATGGGTGGGTTTTATTCAAGGCGAAGACGTTGATCTACGGGATGACCCCGGTCGGATGCCCTTTTTTTCTTTACCATCTTTTCTCTCTTCCTTCAATCAGAGACTCAGAGGGTTTAACCACACCAAGCATTGGCTAGAATATGGCCTCACTCATTTCTTTATCTCTTTCTCTCACCGTGGCGTTGAGAAAGTTTTGCTAACGCGACTCCTCAACGTTCCCTTTTCTCTCTCTCTCACTCTCCAGCCCCGTCGAAGAAAATTCGCAAACGCGACTCTTCAACGTCTTCTATCTTTCTTTTTTTCCCTTACCGTCGAGGAAGATTCACAAATGCGACTCCTCAACTCACCTTCTCTATAACCAGTGTCTCTCAAATTTCCCAAAATGAATTTTTATCCTCCCAAAAGGCATTCGGACGGACGTCGTCTCCGAGCCAACTGATTCACCTCTAATTAATTATTTATTAAATTTAAAATTTTGAACAATAAATTCATGCGAATCAAAGTCTCAGCCTTTTCTCTTTTCATGATTTAAAATATAAAACTCTGTTAATGTATTTTTGTAGCAATCTAAATTCAAACTCAATTCACATTCAATTCGTCAATTCATAAAATAAGTAAATTAAAAAGAATAGACAAAGAATCTCATCCTGGTTACATGGAACCCGATCGACGCGAATCCAAACAGCGTGACTCCTTTATTGTATTAACCCGAGCGATCATTCATTTAATTTCAAGCGATTTTACAAAATTAAATTAAAATTTTACGATTCTATCATACTACTGTGTCCAAAAAGTAAGGTGACATTGCATTTATTTCGAAAATTCTTTATTTATTCTTGCAAATCAATTTCGTCCCCTTCAAAGTAATCCCTCCCTGATATAATACACTTATTCCAACGGATTTTCCAATCTTCGAAACAGTTGTAATAATCGATTTCAGGAATGGCCTTTAGCTCCTTCTTCGCAGCGGCTTGAATCTCTTCTATCGACTTGCTTGAGTTTGCTGAATAGCCAGAAGTCGCATGGAGCCAAATCAGGTGAATACAGTGGTTGTGGAACGATATTAGTCGAGTTTTTGGTTAAAAAATCACGAATCACCGTTTCGAGTCGATAGAAGAGATTCAAGCCGCTGCGAAGAAGGAGCTAAAGGCCATTCCTGAAATCGATTATTACAACTGTTTCGAAGATTGGAAAATCCGTTGGAATAAGTGTATTATATCAGGGGGGGATTACTTTGAAGGGGACGAAATTGATTTGCAAGAATAAATAAAAAATTTTCGAAATAAATGCAATGTCACCTTACTTTTTGGACACAGTAGTACATACGTTCACACTTATTCAACTATTCTAGCATTCATGAAACAATTATACAGAAACAGTAACACTTATACAAACATACAAACAAAATAAATCAGATAAGTGCACACAAAAACATGTATTTTTATAGCAATCTTACACCAAACGTACGCTCAATCATGCATGTCGAAACTCTTTCACTTCAATAAAACACTATTAAATTTTCTTAAATTCACTGCTTATTAATCACATAATTATATACTCTCCCAAAATTTCTCCTTCTTCTCGTATAAATAAATTGTCGTGTATCTGGGCGTGCTATCGCACGATCACAGCTACGACTGGTGACAGCTGCCTTAATCTAAAAAAAGGGGTAAAATCAAACCGAAAAGTTACGTCCCAGATTACAATTTCGCAATCCGCGGACGTAACAGTAGCTATTAGTGAAAATAAAAAAATTGGCACTGCAAAGTTTTGAACATCTCTCTTTACGCGGCTGCCGAGGACAAAATAGAAGGTGCGCGCCTTAGTCTCCTTAGCCACTGCGTTTCACTCTTTAACTTACTACACAGTCGTATTTAACGCACCGCGCGGTGAATGCCAAACTTTGCATGCAAATTTCTCTGAAACAAAGGCCCATGAACTCAAACGCTCTGACACTTTTTATACACTTGGCTCCCTCTTTCGAATAAACTAAGGCTTATCTAATTCCATTCGCAATTCGTAGCATCTCCTTGTAAGGTTATTAGATCTCATGTGCATGAAAATCGCCAACTCGCGTAAAAGAGGTGGTTCGTTTGCTTTGACTTGGCGCCCACATGATCGCGCTTCCTGATACACGATCCTCTGCATGTTCAATCATGCATGTACAATCATGAACAGATTTGATTATTCAGAAACAAAATCCATGTGAACCATATATATGTACATGATCATGCATAATCCTGCATGTTCATAAAGGACCCGGATATTTTGTGCTTTAGCCAAGAAATATTATTTGATTGTCTTACCATTGAAATGCAGATTTGTTTTAGTATTATCTTGAAATTTGTTTTCAAAAAGTGAAACAAATGCAGTTTTTTTTTATTAATTGCAAATATTTTCTAATTTTTCAAATTGGCAAAGTTTGTTTTTATTTTTTGATTCGTATAAAATAATGCTCTCGATTTCTTGAAAAACCAGCATAGTACATCCGTAAAATTGACAAATTTGAACATAGAATATTTTCAGAACAAAGAACCACTGATAAAACCTATATGATATAAATAGGGGAGCGGGGCTATTCGAAAGCTGGTGCAATTCGAAAAATGTAAATATCTTTTTATGGGTACATGTTAAAAATTTATTTCAAATACTGTAAACGAGTCCTAATGTAACGCTGTTAACAAAGTTTTGTTGGCAACGGCGTCATATTGAAGCAGTAGCAGTGGAAAATGTGTTTTGCGACAGTCGAAGTAATTTTTAATAGTCAACATTTCTTTGAAATTTAAATAAGATATATAAGATTCTTTTTGAAAACTTTGAATGTATCGTGTCCAGTTAAATGTAATTGAAACATTTTGTGTTTGCCGTGTAATGTTTATTTTTGTAAATTATACGCAATAATGCGCACAGTTGACGTCGAGGCTATTCAAAACACCAAACGTAGAATCGTAGTTCGGATAATTTTTTTTTTTTCATATTCGCGTTTTATGTACCAAAATACACAATTTAATACTTAACAGATGTAATTACATGAAATAGGAATAGTCCCCGACTTCCGAAAATGTTAAAGCAATAAAGTTTTCTATTGTGCGTTTGTATTTCTTTTTATTGTATGTAACATTTCCTCATAATACTATTGTGACGGTGCAACTTGCGCTCATTATCCGCCACAAGAGCCGTATGGCCTGACTGCGAAACGGGACACAAATGCTGCGTCCTTCCGGCTCGGGAGCAGGCGCGTTTTTGTTGGCGCGATCGTTTAAGTGTGTATGATCGTCTGTGTGCCGTCCCTACACTCGTTATTAACTTCCAAATAAGCAGCAAATCGATTAGAAGAAGAGCCGGTGACTACAAGAAGCTATTTTGTAATAATCGAACATCTTGTCCACCGGAGGGAAGCGAGAATTCAGAACCATCACCGAGAGATTTATGGAGTACCCCAAGACACGGAAGCTCACAGGTTGTACTGTCCATACTCTTCTTTGCTGCATGAATAGACAAGCTGCCTATTTTAATCTCTATTTGCAGAAACAATAGTAAGGATATTTGTCCCAAGACGAAGGCGACGTAAAGTCACCCCACGGCCAGCCGAGGGAAAAGTCGAGGATGAGGACGGCCGTGCTAGAATTGTGAGGAGAAATTGTCACGGGCCTGAGACGGAGGCCATCCCCAATTCAACGAATGCGGCCGTTTGAGATCAGTTCTCGGAGACACAGAAACGCCGTTAACAACCTGCACGATTGCCAAATTTAAGTCTTGCATCGGAAACGTCATAGGCGCAGAGCAACAAGGCGCACACCATCCGGATCTAGCCGCCTGATAACAGCCAATGCGGAAGCGGCCGCGGCGATGGGTGAGGCAAGACACCGTGGGCCTCCTGCAGGATTGAAAATCGACACTCACTTGTGCTGTGAGCGTGCCTCGGGTTGGAGAAAAAGAACCAGCTTCAGAACTCCCAATCAAGAAAGGACGCAGAGAAAAGAAGTTTCGTGTTGCGCTGTACTGAGGAGTGAGACGAGCGTTAATTGAAAGCTGTCACGGATTCCGTGGTCGAGCGCGGATGACGTCGCGACTAGCATAATTGAGTAGAGTCCTTTCCATGATTGTTGTGTATTTGCGTGTGATATTGTAAAGTCCGTTAAAGTAGCAATTTCCAGTCGCGACGTCGCTCGCTTGATCCCACCATATTAACGTAATTATTTTAGTTCCGGTATTCGCGCTTATATCGCTACAGCCAAGCCGTCGTTGTCTTGTAAGTTCATGTAATTGTACGTGTGAGTTTCGCGTATGTTTCCGGGTAGAATTTTACAGTAGCGGTAATACTTGTGAGAAAATCGCAAAATCCTTTGTCTAGCGTGAGTTATTTCGCGATACTCTCTTTTGACGTGTGCACCTTTTCTCGAGAGGCTCTGTTGCTGAAGTTATCGAATTTTTCCGCGTGTCATTGTCGCACGGCATTGTTTGATAACTTAGCCGCTCCGTGTAACATCCTGCAATTTTGTAACGCATAACGCAAGCCAGCGAACCGCGTGCGACATCTTGTATTTTCTACTAACCTGAAAATCTCAAAATATACATTGTTACATTTTTATTATTAATTCTCGCCTAATTATTGTGTGATTCTCCCTCGCTTTCTTAATCACCACCTGCCTGCACCAAATCTCGCCCGTGACAGCGGGGAGCTGTCGGCTTGCCGTACCGTTAATGTTTACGGTGATTAACATCGATACTCGCGTGTAAAAAGTAGCGGTTAAAGAAAAGTGGTACGCTTTCTCGTGCCTGGCGCCCAGTTTTGTCGCGTAGATAATTGCGAGAAAGAGACAACTGTCGCGAAGTAGAGCTACACCATGAAAGAACGACGAAGAATTGTGTCAGGTGCGTAAAAGCATTATCACACTATATATCTTTTTCTGAATAAAATAAAGTCTTAACAATAGCTTTTTTACATTTTTTCATCTTAAAACATAAATTTCAGAATATTTCCGGACTAGTTTCGAATTACCCCAGGCTCGGGGCTTTTCAAAACATTTGGCACTGATCGACATTTTTATATGTTCAAAGCAAATACATTTTCGTTTTCTATCAATAAAGGCGTTGTAAATGGAAAGGTTTTGTCGATTTCCAATCCGCGAAACAAAATGGAAATTGACGAAGCAATAATAGAAGTTTCGGATCATGGGTTTTAAATCCCGAACTATTGTATTTAAAAGTCTCAGGCTGTTTTGAAGATTCTGTTTGCGCTTTGCGTCTATAACGTAAGAACACACACACACACACACACACACACACACACACACACACACACACACACACACACACACACACACATACACGCACACGCGCGCGCACACACACACACACACACACACGCACACACGCACACACGCACACACACGCACGCACACACGCACACACACGCACGCATACACACACACACGCACACGCACACGCACACGCACACGCACACGCACACGCACACGCACACGCACACGCACACGCACACGCACACGCACACGCACACGCACACGCACACACACACGCACGCACACACACACACACACACAGAAGAAGAATCCATAGAGTCGAAACGTTTGTGTCTCGAGTATTAATAAATATGTATTATAAGTTATATGAACATTTACACCTTTTTGCTCGTCTTACTGGCCTTTTCAATTAATTGTTAAATTACATACGAGCTTATCAAAATAGTTGTTTTTTTTGCTATTACATTTTTTAATTACATTATTCTTATTATTTATTAAATTAATTAATAATGTAATTGCACATAATAATAAAATTAAACTACTTTTTATTAATAAAAAATTAATAAAAATATTTAATAAATTATTTATGATAATAAATTTATTTATGATAAGATAAATAATTAGGCGTTAACGAGCAGATTTATTCCGAAAAATAATATACTTTAATTTATAACGTTTTATAATTTAAATAACATCTTATAATTTATAACGTCTTGTAACTTATAATATTATAGAAACTCTCAAAGTGTATTATTTTTTGGTATTAAATCTGCTCGTTAAGGCCTAATTATTAATCTTTATATTAGGAGTGTAAATTAATTCGGTTCGTCTTTTTGTGATCAAAAATGCATTTATTTCAGAACAAATTGAATGAACAGATTAATCAAAGTATTGTCTATGTCTGGCTACTAATTTGACCCACCTCTCAGGCAATTTTCGAATTCCATCTCGAAAAAATGTTTCATCTTTTAAAATGATGTAAGTTAGGAGCCAATTTTTGATTTCTGCGAAAGAAGTGAACCGGTGTCTTGCCAAATCGTGCTGCATCCGTCGGAATGACCAGTAATCAGATGAAGCAATATCCGGCGAATACGGCGGGTGCGGTAAAATATCCCACTTGAGCGTTTCCAAATAAGTTTTGACGATTTTTGCGACATGAAGCCAAGCGTATCATGTAGCAGAATAACTTTGTCATGTCGTTTCTTGTATTCCGGCCGTTTTTCTCGTAATGCACGGTTCAAACAAATCGATTGTAGCCTATACCAAGCTCTTCCTGCGTTTGACTCGGATCTTCATCGAGTAATGCTTCCAATTCTTTGTCTTTGAATTTTTTGGCTGTCCAGAGCGAAGCTTGTCTTCAACGCTAAAATCACCATTTTTGAAATGTCGAAACCATTCCCTACATGATTTATCAGTTGGAGCATTGTCACCATAAACTTCTACCAACATTCGATGCGCTTCAGCTGCGCTTTTCTTTCAATTAAAATAGAAAACTAAAACCACCTGCAAATGCTGCTTAGTTATTACAAAAGTTGACATATTCAACATAGTAAAAAACAGGGGCTTTTTATGAAACTCAAAGCGATATGTACTGAATATTATTGCCAGATGCCTAACCTTCCTAAAACTACCGGAATCAGCTATCACTATGACACATTCATAACAGCCAAACCCATGTTTTGAAAACGGAACAAACTTATATATAATTTATACTTCCAATAAATAATTTTATCATAATAAATTATTTTCATAATCATCATAATTTATTAAATATTTTTATTAATTTTTATATAACAAAATGCTTAATTTTATTAGTATGTAAGTACATTATCATTAATTAATTTAAAAAATACTAAAAATAATGCAATTGCAAAATATAATAACAAAAGGTTTAAAAAAAGTAAAAAAAGTTTGATGCTGCAGAGATTCGAATCCGGCCCGTCACGAAGGGAAAAATGTAACGCTAGCACTTAATCTTTTCAGTCACGACGCTTTCTTGAATAATGGTTCAAGATTCCAGTACTTAACGTTCAAACGTCCTAATGTTAAACTTTAATTGCAATTTTTATAAAAAGTAAGGCCTATTCACGCTAACACTTCTACACTTTTAATATACTTGCTCCCCTCTTTTGAATGAGCTATGATTTATCTTATTTGGCATTTTACAGTTCTTTCCTACTCCTTGTAAGAGAAGGTGTTCAACGAGACGGGTTAATTTGAGGAGAAATTGAAATAAATTTTAAAAATTAAATTTTATTTGTGAAAATTATTTCAAAAGTGTACAACTTTGCTTTCGTTTTCCAATAGATAGCTTTAGCGGTATGTGATGGTATAAATAAACAGATGTAGACATCATACAATAAGCTTGGGTATTTGTCAACATAATCTCATCGAAACATTCGGTTTGTGTCCGCATTGTAAAGTTATTCTCAATTAAAAATGTCAGTTTACGAGCCAAACTCTCGTTATTTGCAAGAGGTTTTAATTTTCTACTTTAATATAAAGAAATCTGCGGCTAAGAATCATCAAATGTTCTCAAATATTTATGGCAAGACCGCTATTAGTGAAAGAATGTATCGTGAGTGGTTTCAACATTTTAAGAATGGTGATTTTGACATCAAAGACCGGCATGGCGGTGGAAGAAAGAAGGTTTTCAAAGATGTAGAATTGGAGGCATTACTTCATGAAGACTTGTATCAAACGCAAGAAGAATTGGCAGGATCATTGGGAGTGACTCAACAAGTCATTTCAAAACGCCTAAAAACCATGGAAATGATTCAGAAACAAAGAAATTGGGTGCCGTGCGACTTAAAGCCGAGAAATGTTGAACGGCATTTGTTTGCTTGTAATCAGCTGCTTGAAAGGCAAAGACGGAAAAGATTTCTGCATCGCATTGTGACTGGGGACAAAAGATTCGGGTTCAGTACAATAACTCCAAGCGCAGAAAATCATGGGGACTTTCCGGCCATGCTTCCACGTCGACGGCCAAACCGAATATTCAATATACACCGGTCATACTCTGTATTTGGTAAAACCAGCTCGACGTACTGTATTATGAGCTGCTAAAACGTCTGAAACAATCATAGGCGATCTGTATCGAAAGTAATTAATGCGTTTAAGAACGTTGAAAGCAGGGGCCGGACCGAAAACGAAACCGATAAACGGATCATACATGTTATTTTATTATGATTAAAACCGAAATATTCCGCAGGTTAATCGACCGTAAGCGTAACTTTGTAACGAACCGCCTTTTCGCCCCCCCCCTCGGACCGTCCATCGTTCCGGGCTGTCCGGCCGAACAACCGCCGGACAGCAGAAACCTGGCGCATAGCGCCGAAAATATACTCCGACACCGGCGTAGCGCGCGTTGACGCATCCGCACGTGAGGTCTGCGTGACAGATCTCCGCGCGCACGCGCTCGACCGGAGTGGCGACCGCCGGACCGATCTCGAGCAGCGGGGAGACCCCCACCGACTCCGTACCGTTCCGTACCCCCGCACTCGAGATTCGGGTATATAAGCGCCGCCGCTCCGAGAGTCGAGCGGTCTTCTTCTCCGTCCACTCTCCGATCCGGAAGAAGCCCATCCTAGCGCTCACTTGGGAGTTAAGAGCCTTAGCTTCCGCCAAGCAGTCTTGGCAAGAGCCTTCCGCTAATCCCGATACCGCCGATAGAAACGGGCTCAAGTACATCTTGGGCTCCACCAGGAGATCCTGGTCGGCGATTCCCGATCCGCCGTCCTCACTACGGTATCGACTCACGACCTGGGGTGTGGAGTTCCGCGCCTCTACCAAGGGCTCTTGGCGTGAGTCGATCACCACCGCCGAACATCGCGGTATTAACCGCTCGCGACGGGAATCCCCGCTCCGCGTACACTCGCACCGAGCGCGCGTCACTTACGGTCGTGGCCACGGCCTTCAGCAAGGCCACGGTCTGCGCGCGTCAACACCGGCTTCGAGTTCTCGGAAAACTCGAGGCCGGAATTCCGCGAACTCAGCCGCGACAATAGCGCGATTCAGACACCGCGGAAAAAACCGACCATTGTAAATACCGTTCGTTCCGTCCGCGCGTTCCGTTTTCTCGTCCGTCCGTCCGCGCGTAGCCTTTAAGTTTGTGTTGCGTCCGTCCGAGCGTCACCGCCATCCGTCTGTCCGCGCGTCGTGGCCAAGCCACTCCCTTTGTACAGAACCAACGCGAAATAAACGTACTTTTGTATTCAACACCTAAAGCAACTAAGTCTAGTTTCTCTTGGCGACCTCCCTCCGCGCCCTGGTCCGTCCGCAATCACGCACCGCCCCGTGCGCGGAAAAAGACGGGTCGTTACAACTTGACCAAAAATATTTTTCCGGTTTTTTTTTAGTTGAATTTTTTAAAATGCTATTAAAGATCATACTGAAGATCAAGTAAAAAAAGAAAAAAAGTACGTGTTTTGTAGACTTTTTTTTCTACGAGAAAAGAATAAGAGAAAAAGATACACGACATCTATATTTTATTTTTTTTTAATATTTTTAACGCTCCATAGATATGCAGTTGATTTTAAAGATTAATTTTTTCTTTAATTTGTAAACATAAAATGAATACAAAAGAATAAAATCTTTGTAATGTTAAAACTAAATTTTTAAAGCTAAAGTTTTTTATTTAAATTTTTCCGGGTTTTTTAGAGCACCGAAAAAATTCGACAATTGAACTTTTAAGACCGTAGATATATACTTCTATGTTCTCAATAAATAGCGGTATTACAGGGTCTCTTTAGAGGATTACGTATTTATTTCTTTGCTATTATTATGATAATTTGATTAAGATTATTATGTTATTTTATAAAGAAAACTATTAATACCAAAAAACGATCATTAATGTTGCAAATTGCTGACAATGTTGAAGTAGAACAAAAACAAAAAAAAGAAATTTTAAAAAACCTGGAACCTCAAATGATTTTGAAACATTTTTATGTTAAACAAATGTTGTTTACAATACACAGGAATTTTTTATAATATGATATTTATATATGTATTGTTTTTATACATTATCATTTTTATACGTTATTTAATTTTACAATAGATAATCGTAAATCTGTAATCGTAACCGTAACCACAAAAAACTGAAATTGAAACGGTGACCGTAACAGTTATTAGTAACAAGACCGAAACCAAAACTGAAACCAAAAATTGGATATAATCTTTGACCGTAACCGTAACCGGACCAAAATTTTATTTCGGGCAGGGTCCCTGATTGAAAGACAAACGGCCGCAATACAACGAGAAATACGATAAAGTGATTTTGCAGCATGACAATGCTCGACTCCAAGTTGCAAAGTCGTTCAAAACATACTTGGAAACGTTGAAATGGGAAGTCCTAGCCCACTCGTATTCTCCAGACATTGCTTCCTCTGACTATTATTTGTTTTGATCAATGGCACACAGCCTGGCTAACCAGCACTTTCGTTTTCGTGAAAAAGTCAAAAATTGGATTGATATGTAGATTGCCTCAAAAGATGACGAGTTTTTTCGACGCAAAATTTGTACGCTGCTCGAAAGATTGGAGAAAGTAGTGGCCAGCAATGTACAATATTTTGAATCGTAAATGTATAACCAGTTTTTTACAATAATGCCTCAAATGTAAAAAAAAAACGGCGGAAGCAAAATTGTACACCTAATTGTATAACATAAATTTTAAAACTATTGTACATAATGGGATAAGTTTTATATATCAATCAAAGAGAAAAGAAAATTTTACATTTAAGAATTCGGTAATTGTGCACTATAAGAAATCCAGCTCCAATCCTGTTGACCTTGACATATGTTATAGAGAAAAGGATACTGAACAATTTTTTTTTATAAATTAATTAGCGCTCTTGTCTAGTTTTTAAGATATACTAAAAAAAGAAAAAAACAGTTTTTTTTTAATTATTTGAAAAAATATTTATTTTACAAAAAAATGTGTTAAACAAAAAATGAAGCTCGTAATTAGCTCTATAAAAAAGGTTACATACATATTTTACCTAACTTTAATACTGCTTTGCCTCTTCCCCGCACTTCCTTCCCGTATTTTTTCTAATTTAACCTAATCCTATTTTAGTTGTAATTTGGCCAAGTATATCTAATTGACCATGTTGCGATATTAGATTTGAAATTATGGCCCACCCTCTCCCGCACCCACCATGTCATTAATGGACCGACTGAGACGGGGTGGGTTAGATTAGAAAAAATATGGTGAGGGGGTGCAGGGTGAGGAGTAGAGCCCCTCTTCCGCCCACGCGTTCTTTGTTCGACACGTAAAAATTTGAATTTGTCAGAATTTTTTAAAATGGTTTTTTGATTATAACTCCTAAAGTATTGGAGTTACATACAATATGTATAGAACCTTATTTGTAGAGCTTATTACAAGCTCCATTTTTTGTTCAAGATATTTTTTTGTAAAATGAATATTTTCTAAAATAATTAAGAAAAACTGTTTTTTCTCTTTCTAAGTATATCCCAAAATCTGTGGGAGAACGCCAATTAATTTATAAGAAAAAGTTGGTCAGTATCCTTGCCTTTATAACATATATCAAGGTCAACGTGATTGGAGCTGGGTCCCCTATAGTGCATAATTACCAAGAGTTCGATTTGCCACATTTATTTATTACTGGGGATGTATTGGTTTAACATTAATTTTTCTCATTGAGTTGTAAATAAAGAGGAATGATTTGCAAATGTTACGTAATTGATAATTTATAATCTAACCATATACTCTAAATAATATTATTCAATTATTATTTAAATATTATTACAATATTAATTAAATATTTATAATTTATAGATTAATAAGAAATTGTTACAAATATACATGGTGATTCAGAATAATCGTTGGTCCTTAAAGTGTCGTATAACTGAGTCAATTCTGAAATAATATTTTCTTTGCCAAAATTGTGTGCGTAGTTTTTAAACTCAAATAAAAAATATTTGGCAAATGACAAGCCGTATACAAATGGTAGGCAGAGGTGGCGCGCTCATCGTCTGACGTGGGCGCTTACGTCGGGTACTAGTGGTGATCAGTTAATTACTCTTTAATAACAAAGCCTTGTAGTAAATTGATGCGTTTACATTTTTGTAGCTTAACGGGTAAATAATTTTACAATTGTGGATAAGCCACAAGATTACACGTCACGTTCCCATGTAATGACTTATTACGAATAATAGTCAAAGTTTATTTTTGTTCATAAATGTATTACGTATCACATGTTTTCAGATTTATTGACGCACTCAAGGCATTTACAAACGAAATTATTTTTATGACTATTAATCATTACTGTTTAATTATTCGATGACCGTAACTACTTGACCACAATATATAGGCAAGTAGTTTCCGCGTCGAGTAAATGTGTGCTGTGTGACGTGTTCCTCTCTTAAAGTAATTTCAAGCCGATAATTAAACGGCTTTTCTTTCTTGAACACTGTTGAGAACCATAAATATTATCGATAGATGAAATTGGTCAATAAATGAAGAAATCTTGATCTACATTCCAATGAGCAAATAATATTTTTAATAAATAATGTTTTTCTAATAAAAATTTTTTTATGTTGTATTTAATTATTGTATTATAGATAGATAAGTCTTTATTGTTCCCCTTGGGGTTACAATCTTCCTAATGTATATACAAACGTAACACTTAACCTAATCTTACTACCTTATAACTAACTTATCCTAACTATATTCTAATACGCTTTCCCTACACACACGCACACACATACACACACAAACACACACGCGCGCGCACGCACGCGCACCCGCACGCGCACGCACACGCACACGCACACGCACACGCACGCGCACACACACACACACACACACACACATGCGTGCCCGAGGCCTTCGCTTCCGTCACAAACCATCTGCTTACTTCTTCTTCTCTTACTTTATTTTATTTAGATATTTACATACTCCGAGGCTTACTCACCCATTTACTCACTCCCTCATCCTCTCACACCCCCACACACATACACACCCACACACATACACACCCACACTTGCTCTTACTCTCTCTTTCCCTCCTTTTCACACCCCCGATTACTTTCTCTCACACTCCTCTATACTCGATTTCTCTCCGTTTGTCTTCCCTCTTTAAACCTCTCTGAATTTTTTAACCACTTCTCACTTTCCTCGCCCTCCCCTAGAACTTCCTTCACCTTCTCCTCCCATTTTCCTTCCGCTCCCCATATCCCGCATTCTTCCTACACGTGTTTCCACGTTTCCTACTCCCTCCCACACATTCTACATAGCCTCTCCTCCTCTCCCGCCCAGTACAACCTTTCCCTAACTCCTTTCCTCAGCCTATACTTCGCAATTCTCCCCCATCTCTCTGACCATTTTTTCTTCAAATATCCCGGAATCCCCTCCCTCTTCACTTTTTTATATCACCTATTATACATTGAGCCTCTTATCTTCTCCTACCTTTTTTTTCTGCTTTTTTCTGTCCTCCTTTTCCAAATTGCCAAAATCAAACCCTTTCTCCTCCCTCTCTTTCTCTACTTCCCTCAACTCTCTCTTCCGCTCCTTAAAAAATTCTTGTCTTTTCCTCTCTCACACCGATAACCTCCCCTCCCCCCTTTTTGTCCTCTCCCTTATCTACTCCCAACATTTCCTCGCCAACTCACTACCTCTACCCTCCGTTGATCTCTCTTCAAATCCTTACGCCTTTTTCCCCGCCTTTTCCCTCAACTTGTCCCTTTGCAGTTTTTCCCTAATCATGTAGCCCGATGTCCTCCAACTCACCACCATCATCCATCTCAAATATCTCTCCTGCATTCTTTCCATTCTCTTTCTCTCACTCCCTCCAGCCCCACACCTCCACCCCGTACGCCAACACAGTCCATATCAGCGCATCAAATAGCCAGATTCTCTTTCCCCACTCCTTCCTAAACTTTTTCTTCCCTATCCCACAAACCTGTCCAATTGCCGTCAACCCCCTTTTCACTCTGTAAGTGCACACCCCTCACCTGTTCCTCTTGTTTTACATTCCTTTAGAAAACATAACCTAGGTATTTAAATTTATTTATTTCCTCCATCTTCCTACTCTTCAACCTACATTTTACCTTCCTTCCCTCCCCCCTTCATAAATTACATTACCTACGATTCTTTCTTATTCACTTCCAACCTCTTTTTTTTCATATATCTTTTTAATCTACTTATCATCGCTCTCATCTCGTCCTTTTCCTTCGCCTACAACACTATGTCATCTGCATACGCAAGGGTGTAAACCTTTTTCCCCCCTCAATCTCACCCCTCCCCACCATCTCCTCTTCATATACTCCTCTAAATCTGCCATTAACAAATTAAAAAGTCCCGAGCTTAACGGGCATCCCTGTCTCACCCCCTTCTCTGTCCAGAACACCTCACTCAGACCCTCCCCCACACTTACCCTATTTCTTGTTTTTCTTAACAGATCCTCACACCTAACTAGTCCCTCCCTTACCCCCCCTCTCACTTATTACCTTCCCCAATACTTTTCTATCTACTGCATCAAAAGCCGCCTTCAAGTCCACAAAAAATGCTATTAATTTGCCTTTTTCTTTGACTATTTGCCTGTTTACTAGGTAGTTTAATACATAGATGTTGTCAATCGTTCCCATCCCTTTCCTGAATCCTGTCTGATTCTGAGGGATTTTTTCTCTCTTCTCTACTTCTTTTCTCAATCTCTTTCCCAAAATCATTGCGTACGCCTTGTACAGAGTCGGCATTAATGTGACCCCTCTATACTTCTCGACTTTTTTCCTTTCCCCTTTCTTCTTAATTTGCCTGACTATCCCTTTACTCCATTCCTCTATCCATTCCTCCCCTTTCCATATCCTATTACAAATTGTCCAGACATCTCTAGCCTATCTCCTCCATGCTTTTAGACCACCCCCAGTATGCCATCCACGACTTACCTCTCTTTCATCCTCCTCATCGCCTTTCTCACCTCTTTTCTTGTAATATTTTCCTTTTTATCTTTACTTCTATCCTCTCTTATTCCCCTTACCACCCTTTCCCTAGCCCTTCTAATACCCCCTTAAAATATTCCACCCACTCCTTTATTTTTCCATTGACTCCACCTTTTCTCTTTCTTTCCCTTCTTACTACTTCCCAAACCTATCCCTCTGTCTTTGTTTTTCTTGCCTTTTTCACCCACTTTTCATTCTCTTCCTTTTTCTTATCCTCACACTTTTATTGTACTCCCTTTTGACTTCCCTAACCTTTTCCCCTCACTTCCCATCTTCCTCCATTTTCTCAATTCTCTCCTCACCCTCCTCTTACCTTTTCTACACTCCTTATCCCACCACCCCCTACTTTCCCTTACTTCCTCCCTACTCCTCCTTCATGACCTCCAGTATATCCTCCCTCACTTCCTTTCATCCCACTCCCTATCCTCTCCCCTCTTCTCCCATTTCCTTTCTAAATTTTCTCTAAAAACTCTCTTCCCCTTCGGCAACTACACCCACTTTGCCTCTCCCTCTCTCTTCTTTCTCCCCACCCTCCTCTCCCCTTCTATAATCCATATTACTACCGGAAAGTGATCCAAGTCTATGTTTTCCTCCACTCTTATCTTACTCACTTTCTCCCAGACTTCTTCATTCACAATTACGTAGTCCCTCCTCATCCCTTTTCCCTCCATTAAAGATTCACCATCCTGCTTTTTCCAACGCCTCTAAATACCTCTCTTTCCGTCCTCCCCTCCCATCGGTTTTCTTTCTCTTCTGTCCTCGTATTCTGTCGCCCTAAAATCCCACCTTCCCCTCTATTCCCGAATCCTTTATCCTCTACCCACTCTCTAATCCCCTCCCACTTCTCTCTTATATCTCCATTTACATACACCTCAATAATTTGTAATTTACCGACTTTCCGCGCGCGGATCAGCTCGTCGGACTCCCGGCGCGAGGCCGCGGAAATGGTTCGACGCGGGAAAAAGGAAGGTCGGCGGAACGGCTTTGAATGATTCGACGCGAGCTTTGAATTTGAATGCGGCTTACACAACTATATTTCTTATATGCTATTTACACGTTTGCGCTATTTACAGATATATACAGTGCTGTGAGGTAGGCGCGTCCCGACGTTAGTCCGCACGGGAGCGTATAGGCCCGATTCCGGGGGGTGCGGTCCCCGCGGTCTGCGTGTCGTGTTCCGGCGACGCGGTAGGCGTGGCCTACGGTATCGTTCGCGGTTCTGGCCGGTGAGACGTGATCGCTTTAGGCGGAGCGGATTCCCGCACGGTATCGCGGTTTCGCGATGGGGATCGTCGCAGACAGGTCGGACGCGCGACACCCTGTCAAGTACCTTGACCCGGGACCCCGAACACGGCGGTCGCGGTTTTGGTGGG
This sequence comes from Solenopsis invicta, assembly GCF_016802725.1. NCBI lineage: Eukaryota > Metazoa > Arthropoda > Insecta > Hymenoptera > Formicidae > Solenopsis > Solenopsis invicta. The sequence goes on from NC_052667.1 coordinate 13,851,612, forward strand.
TGTCGCGGGGAGAGGAGGGCAGCCTCTGGGTCACCGGAGGCCGGCTCGTGGACCGAGACCCGTGGTTCTCGGTTCGCGGAGGCTGGTATCTATTGAAAGGAGTTGCGTCGGAGGCGGAGTACCCTCTCGCCGCGGCCAAGCACTCTTCGACCGGGTTTTCCGACTTTAGGAGCAGGATATCGCCGACGCAGCGGATCGTGATCAGGAAGCTGGTCGGTGGTAGAGTGAGTGTTTCTCGTCGCGGTGGCCCTATTTATACCGAGCGACTCCGCTCGCCTCCGTTATTTTTCTCGGCGCTTGACGGCGGAGTTGTCGGGGAAGGGAGGACCGCGTGTCCTCCGAGAGCGCGTGCGCGCCGATTCAGCGCGTGCGATGGCTCGGCGCGTTTCTTCTGGCGATGTCTGTCGCCAGGCGGTATCGCGGTCTTGGATCATTAAAAGTGGGTGCCCACGGCACCCCCGGTTATGGCCCGGCGGCCTTTTCGGCTGATGTTTGCCGTGGCGATGCTTTTTCTATGGGGTGCATCGTCACAAATTCTCCACTTTTCCTCTCCAATTTTATTATCCCCTCTTCCATTCTTTCTTCCCCTTCTTCTACCACTTCTATTTCATATCCTACCCTTATTACCATTTCTCCTATTGCTCTCCCTTTTCTATTCTTCCGTCTTGCCATTTGTACCTCCCGTCTAAACTTTTGTTCCATCTAAATTCTTTTCCTTCTCTCCAACTTTTTTTTCTTTATCCACGTCTTTGACATCACCACCTTGTCCCAGTCCTTTATCCCCCTCCAAAAATCTCTATCTTTATTTTCTAGCTTTGCTACGTTCTAGAAGCTATCTTCACCTCTTTGCTTTTTTCTTTGCCGCTCTGCACATCCCTTTCTCTTGTAATTTCTACCCCCACCCTCCCCACCTTTTCCCTTATTTCCTCTCTCTTTCCCCCGACTCTCTTTCCGTTTTCCCTCTTACCTCCTATCTTCTTCCCTCTCTATCCTTTAGCCCTCTCTCCTCCTCATCCCAAAACCATCATATTCCGGTAATCAACACCTTATTTTTCCCAACCCACACTTTTGCCCCTTTTCTTTCCTCCTCCTTTGCCATCTCTTAATCCTTCACCTCACCTGCTTTTCCCTTCATGTTAAATCATCTTCTATCTATACCCTCAGCCCGCCTTTCCTTCTTATTATTTCCCTTTTCTTCCCTTTTGTTCTGAGACTCATTACCGCAAACTTTCCTTGCTCCTCTCATCTTGTTCTTACCACCATCACTTTTTCTATTTTCACCTCCGCTTCTACTCGCTTTAATATCTCCTTCACTTTACTTTTCACATCTTGTCTTTTTGTTTTGTATCCCTTAATCACCACCCTCCTTCTTCTTTCCATCTTTTCTCTCCCCTCTCACCTCTTCTCCATCCTTTTTACTCTCTTTTCCAACCCCCTATCTTCTCCTTCTCCCCCACCTTTTCCTCCCCCAGTCTGCGTCAATTTGTTTATCCTTTGCTGTAACTCCTTTAATCCCTCTCCTCCCTTCTCTATCATCAATCCTTCCCTCCATTTTTTTTCCAATTCCTTTACTCTTTTCTTCATCTTCTTCCTCTCTCTTCTCCACCCCTCTTCTTTTTAGTCCCTCCAACTCTATTATTATTTGCTTCATTTTTTTTCCATCCTTCCCTCCAACCTCTCCTCCATTCTCTCCCATCTTCCTATCATTTCCTCTATCCATCTCTTCATTGCTTCCATCTCTATTCCCCCCCCTCCCTCCCTGCTGCCTGCGTCGGTGAAGTCGCCGTTTTTTTGCTTTTCGGAAAAACTTCTCTCACGTCAACTTTTTCTCTCTCTTTTTCTCCCTTCCCTCCCTCCTCTGTTTCTTTTTTTCTCTTCCACATTTCCAATACCCCAGACGTACTCCCACTGCGCACCCTCTCTTCACTTTTCAGTCTTAACACCTTTCCCTTCGATAAATCCTCCTTCATCTTGCTCTCCATCCTTCTTTTCCGTTCTTCTCTTTGTTTTCGAGACTATCTTACCGCTTTTCGCTCTTTTTTTTCTCTATTCGCCTTTTTCTCTGCTATCTACTCTCTGACCAAGTGCGTGCGACTCGCCGTCTTCGCCGCACCGCTTGTCGGCTCTCTTGCCTATTTGGCCTCTATGTTCGACGCTTGCACTCGCGAGCTATCTTCTCCCTTCTACGCCCTTCTCTCGTCCTCCCTTTTTTCATTACACTTCCTAACCTTAATTTACTCTGCTCACTTCTCCACGCTCTCTCTCTCTCTCTCTCTCATTCACTCTACCCGATCATTCTCTCTTCACTCGCTCCACCTCTCCACCCCTCTCCCTCTCCTTGCACGCACTCTACACTCTCCTTTCACTACCCACAATCACTCTTTGCCTTAAAACCAAATCTTTTCAAATACGCCCGACTGCTATTACTTGCTCCGGAAACGGAAGCCTTAATTAATGTATTATATTGACATACATTTTCTAATTGCATCCTTATTTAAACAAATAACAGAAAAGTTATTCCAGAGGTTATACCGCATTTGTGAAATCAGTAAAAAGAACTATAATTTTATATTTGTTTATATAAATAATGTGCTTTAATTATGCATATTTCATTTTTTCGATAATGTACCTAATCTAGCTGTTATTACACGTATTAGCACAAAGTATTTACAGGTCATTACGAGGAAACAATCCGCAGCGATCACAGTGGTTAAGCAACTTTAACCGGTGTCACAATTTGGTTAAATGACCGTTTAGAATTTTCGAAAAAAGTTTCTGAAAATGGAATTTTTTTTGCAAAAATTGTTTTTTAAAGTATTAAAAAAATATTGTTTTGCTTACGTAGATTCCACTTGGATGATCCATATAAAAAAAACATGGATTCTACGTACCCGTTTTTATCAAGTTACTTTGACGTTGAATCGACATCAAATGATAGTTGAATAATCATTGATATTTGTTACGCTTTCGACGTCGAATTGACCAAAATTTCGACATTCAGTTTTCAATGTGTTAATTCAACGTCGTATCAACTAAACATTTCTGACTAGGTCGGCGTGAAACACACGCGGAAAAGTAAAAGTGCAAACTTAACCGACACTGGTTGACTGATTAAATAATGGATAAATAGACTTGAGTGGATGAAATGGGATAAATTGGATACAACTAAGTGCCGACTAACAGACAGGCTCAGATAAGGAAAGTAATTCGGCTTGAACTGAATCTTGACAAATTGATGAACTCAGTGCAAGAAAAGAGTGAGTATTGACGAACTGACGGACTCGGGTAGATAGGATGGAACAAAAAAATGAATATATTGTTGCGTGCCCGCCCTGAAGAAGAGACTAATATTGATTCGCACGAGGCGATCGATGTACGCGACAGGAGAAGAGCGTCTCCGGTCAACGGTTGTTGTGGTTGTCGTGGTCTTGTTCTTTCAAACGTGCTGTCATGTATTTACATTAAAGTTATCTTTGTTAAGCTTGTCTTCTTATTTCGTAAGCATGTTATTGTCACAGCGTGATTGCGCAAATGCAAGACGATCTCTTCGGTCGTAACATTTTGGAGGCTCGTCTGACCGTTCTCGGATCGTTTTCATGGATATAAAAACGAACCATGGCAGAATCAAAAAAGCAAATTTGTACACGTTTGGTGAAGTGCCAGAGCTCTTGCGAGGAGACGGCGGAGACGGAAGCTGTCCTTCGTTCAATTTTAGAGGTGATAAAGAAGATGTGTAAGGAGTGATCCATTTGTCTACAACGTCGGGAGGAATTAGCGACGTTATTTTGTCAACGCAATAAGGAGCTACATCTTCAAGAAACTAAGTCTTTCCAAAAATATTTGTTTGCTTGCAGGGGGTTTTGCTTTGAATGTTGGAGACGCGTTGTTTTGGTTGAGAAAGAAAATATTTTTGTCAAACGCATTATATCGACATTTATTGATATTTAATTGACGTATGGCGTATCGATTCCTCTTAAAATTTTCTTGAATAATTGGAGAGAGAGAGAAAGAGAGAGAGAGAGAGTTATAGTTTTAGCTTAAAATTTCTTCTTTGCGGGATTGAGATTTTGTAAGTCCCAGAAAAGAGGGAGATCGTCTATGCTTTCTTTCTTTCAAAAGGGCGTTGGTTTGGGAATGACTCGGACGGAACTCAGTAAGTCGTAACAGTGGCCCGGGGTAGAGCAGGAGACCGTCGTGCTTCTTTGAAAGTCTTTGCCTTGAGAGATGGATTTGGGGATCGTTTTTTCCTCAAAAGTTGAGAATTATTTCTATTATTTCTATTATTTTAGAATTTCTTGGTTTAGCTTAAGGGAATGGATTTGCAGCAAACGGTGATTAGTTTCTCGAAACAGAGGCCCAGATGAGAGCAGGAGGTCGTCGAGTAAATTTTAATTTCAAAAGTGGACAACGCTCGGTAACCTGTGGCAGGAGCTCAGAATAAAGCAGAAAATCATCGTTTTTGTTTGATTTTGCTCAAGACGATGCTTGGTAATCTGTGGCAGAAACCCAGGGTAGAGCAGGAGGTCGTTATTATGGTCTGAATCGTGGAGGACGACGCTCGGTTACCCGTATCAAAAGCTGGAGATACACCAGAAGAAAGTTTAAGATTTCTTTCTCTTCCAAAAAGGTGCTGGTTTGGGAATGATGCTGGCGACGCTCGGTAACTCGTGGCAGTGGCCCGGGGTAGAGGTCGTTGAGTTTCTCTAGAAATCCTTACCTTGGGAGATAAATTCTAAAGATTTTTCTTTCGTCAAAAACTAAGAATGAGCTTCAGTTCTTTTTCTTTTGGCTTACAGAGGACGGCGCCTAATAATCTGAGGTAAGAGCTCAGGGTAGAGCAGAAAGTCGTTGGATTAGAGTTTTTTGCGTGTTATCTTAAAATTTTATTTGAGATGTAGGGAACGAGAATTCTTGACTAAAAGGTTTTTTTCTTGCAAGGTTACATTATTTGAAATGTGATACTTGTCGGATTTTTATTTGTTTTAATTTTAAATTTGTGACATCTTGAATACGAGAAAAATTTCATCTTTGGTAAAGTATAATTTCTTCGACTTTCTAAAGAAGATCGCGTTGCCCCGGTTTTTAAATCAAGGGGGTTTTTCCGTGGGTCTGAGGGCAAATGCCGCAGTAGAGACATAGGGAGCCTTAAAGGCGTTGGGTCCTAGAGAGCTAATTTCCGCCCCTTGTCCAAAGAATAAAGAAAGAATCGCGCAAGACTCAAGATGAAGAATATAAGCAAATAACAAGTCGTCAGGAATCTTTCGGCCCTTTGAGTTAATTATTAGGACGACAACTTTGAAAAAGGAGGGCAGTGTTGCGTGCTCGTCCTGAGAAAGCAATTAATATCGATTCGCGCAAGGCGATTGATGTGCGCGACAAGAGAAGATCGTTTCTGATCAACGGTTATTATTGTTGTTATTGTCGTGGTCTTGATCTTTCAAATGTGCTGTCATGTATTTACATTAAAGTTATCTTTATTAAGTTTGTCTTCTTATTCCGTGAGCACGCGTGTTATTGTCATAGCCTGAGTGCGCGAATGCAAGATGATTTATCTAGTCATAACAATATGTACAGACTAGGGGTCCGAGCGTCACAGACTCGTCTATACAAGATATCACGGACTGTGTGACGGATTAGAGTTGATGAAATGGAAAGAAGGAATGCATGTTCTCCTTAGGAAAGTCTCTTATTTATACAAGTTTTGACTTACGGTTCTTGGGGCCGTACGCACCGATTTTATTCATTGAAGCGCCTACGCGCTCTTTCACGAGTTTCGATTTAATAACGCTCTTTGTCTCTAACGCTTCACCAACGAGACACGTGTCAGTCGTCAAAGAACGCCGTCTACTTAAGAAGCCTCATAATTTTTTTCGATAGACTTCTCGGTAAAGAGCGTGGGCGACCCATTAGTGAACTGCAATTAAGTATGACAATTTTTAGAGCGATTTATTGTAGCGTAGGCGTTGAAGCTGGAAGGTTTGCGTGCTCGTGCCAACCGACTTCTTGATTTTAACGTTTGCTGACACAGCTTATTTGTATTTTTCTGTCCAACAACGGTGTATCTGCTTTCAAAAGAAAAAAAATTGTTACTACGCAGGTTGTAACACCCCTATAACCATTTCTGCAATTGAAAAGGTTGACAACAGATTTTGGTCCGCGTATATTGTTATTTCCGATACTATTAGCAGATTTCTACCAAATTTGCTACAACCTTGTTGGCAGAGTATATGACAAATTGACGATAAAAAACAAGTAAATCTATTGAAAGTTTTAACGGCAAATGTATAACAGATATTAAATAAGTTTGCTATTGCAAAAATTTTAGCAATTGTCAAGCAAGAATAAAATATTATTTCTTTGTCAAAATACACGACAGATTAAAAGTTGAGAGCAGACAGGTCTGTTGTATGTATTGATTGACAAATTGATGGCAGATAGTAAGCAATCTTGCTATTACGAAAATTTCAGGATTTGTCATACAAGGATGCAACATTAGTTGAGTTTCGTAAAATGCATAATGCGTATGACATAATCTTTGTTGATCACTTAAAGTTAAACAAAGACAAAATGTTACATTACGCACATCATGCGCTCTCTTTATGGAATTCCATTATCTCTATCAAAACACAATTATGCAACTAATTTGTTTATAAGAATTATAACAACTATAAAAGAACGCGTCATGTACGTTTTTTTAATAAATTTTTCCCGTTGAATCAATTTGCGCAATCAATTTTCCTCTACAATCATTTTTTAACAATTTGTTTATAGCAATTAATTGCAAAATTCACTTTTGCAACAAGCTTTTTACGTTAATATAATGTTTTCTCATGCTCCAATTCTATTTCCAATTGTAATTTTTTGACTGATCTGACCATAGGTAAGAACAGGTTTTTATTATTTATATAAAATATCTTATATAAAATAAATTTATGTTAAAAATATCTGAGACTAAATAATCAAAGGATTAGTGAGAAATTTACGTCTTGAGTATCGTGCGAACACGTAAATACTCAAGACGTAAATTTCTTCCTGTTCAAATCAGCTTTACTTCAAATATAACTTTTTATTAACTATATTACAAGTGTACAATTAGCTCAGTGTTATCGTGTTAGATTGTTGTTCCAAAATCTTAGGTTTAAATCCCGCTGATGTTGGCATGGGTATTCAAAAATTTGTAAAATAATGCGTAATTGAAATTTATAATAAATTAAAATGTTATATAAAACAGTGAATAGAGATTAAGCTACGAGGAGTGTCCGTTCATAAATTAAGATCTGCAACGACGCTGCGTCCAAGACTTAGCATCCAAGCGAGCTCTACCAAGCGGCATTTTGTAAAGGGAGAACCAAGAAATACGACCATATTGTCGGATTTTGCCTAGCGCTGTTTGTTGTGACGCGACGTCGTTGGAGACACTTCTTGTATAAGAATAATAAAATTTATTAAAAAAGAAGAATTTTTTGTTATGTTTTCGAAAACATCAGATTTGATCTGTATTTGGTGTCATACTGTCAGCACGTTTGGTAACAGATTTGGTTTGTGTTGGCATTTTGTCAACGCATTTGACAGATTTGGTCTATGTTTGATGCCATTTTGTCATCACATTGTTGTTATCAAATCTGTTCTGGAATTGATTTTAATTTGATTTCAGATATGTTCTTCAGATTTGGTATACATTAGACATCGTATTGTGGACACAGTAGGATACGGTTTTGGTACAAAATTCCGCTGGAATTTGATGCCAATTTGATAACCTTTTGCGTACAAAATATTTACTGGGTATCGATACGTTGAGTATTATAATCAATCAGTAATTGTCCTTCAAAATATGATTTGTCATTGTTGAATAGTAATAATTTGATAATGTTAATTTTCTTCTTGTATGAATTTTTTAACATAATCAAAATAACACCGAATGGTACTCTCCAATTGTCAAAAAATTGAAAATATAAAGGAAATATAAATATTAAAAAAATATAAATATAAATTAATAAGAATATATCGTTATTAATGCATAAGTTAAAACAGTTTATTTTCTTCACAACAATATAGAATGTTTTGACTCCACTTTGAGTCTTCCTCAGCTACCATACTACGTTACAAAATATTTCCGTGTGCGGGGCACTCCTCGGCTAAGCAATCTACTTCAAGACCAAGGAACAATGCTTTGCTGGTTGACTATCCAGTGACATTTTCTTCAAAGACGGAATAATTGCGTTTACCGTGTTAAAATTAAGCACAAGATGTAAGTAGGCTTGACTAAACTGTTTCTTCACATGATGAATTACTCACCGAAGAGGACCACGCACGATGTCAAAATTACCAGTCACATTAATCTATAATAACTTTATAAATTATTCGATATAATATATTCTTGCTGTAGTGATTTGTCGGCTCGTAGGACAAAACTGTACTGAGCTTGCAAATTGTCAGCCTAAGTTCCCAACAAACAACCATCTCTTATAATTTATCCGGTCAACAACCAAAACAAAGTACTGATACCTCGATCAAACTTAAACATTAATGACCTCGGTTTTTAATATTATTTAGTAGTGCAAAATATCTATTATGTAGGAATTCTGTGTCTGTTTGAGAATTTAAACTATTGCTCTGTAATTTTATAAAAACTATTTAGAGATTAATCTTATACTAAGAGACTATCATTATCTAAGATCTCGACATTTTTTTTATTACAGTCATAGTTGTGCATCTTATGTTCCGAAATGACAAAGAAATTGTCAATACTTTTTTGGATATCGTTCCAATGTTCTGATATTTTTGTTTTTATTAAACGGTCTGTCCGATACATTAAAACCATTTAATGTCCGGTGCATCACAATCCTTACACTGTATTTTATAAATAAAGTTTTTCTCTTTGTTGCTCTAATAAAGTGGTTAAATTTGTTAAGACTATAAAACGTCGGTCTTACATTGAAATTTCTAATTATCTTTAACAATTTTTCTAAGATATTGAGGACATAAGGTATCTGTACAGACTGATTTTTTGTTCTCAGTTTCTTCTGGATTATCATCAATTCTTTGTCTTAACGTGTTCCCGTGACAAAGAAATCGTAGGCGAGCATTGACTGTTTCAAAAATAAAGTCTAATGGATAATCGGTACTCAACGATGTTTCAACTTAAATTTAAAATTTTTTTGATGATATCGTGGATGCGATAGTAAAAATGCTCTGTCAACGATTCCTATGATTGTTCCCCTTTTTTGTGCAACAATTCCTTATCATGAATTTGCTTTTGTTTTACGGATTATAATGAATATAACATATATGGGTAATTATTCAATTTATAACATACACTGCCCACCAAAAAAAGCAGTACACTAAAAACTTAGGAATAATTTACTAAACTTTAAACGCTTGTAAAACGAGAAATATTTTTAATATTTAACAGGGGTGTTTCAAAATAGGAATTAAAGCTTGAAACCAGTACTTTGAGAAACTTTTAATGCCAATTATGTGGCATGATTAATTTGCTAATAGCCGATGATAGAACGAAAACTTTCAAAATCAATAAGTAAAACGTGCAGTTTCTAGAGTTGTGTGGAGTGAAACAGTTGACGTAAGTCAATGAGGTGAAAAGCGCGTAAAAGTTCGAAATTTTTTTTTCAAAATGCGATTTTGCGGAACTTGATACGATAATTTTTTGCTAAGTTATGCTAATTCAAAGAAAAGTTGTTTTTTACGAGATAATAATGAATTATGAATTGCAATGTCGCCGTTATCAATCCAAATTACTACAATTCTGTTCAAGACATGTTGTGGGTTTAAAAACATATCCGTGTGTGCGTGTGTGTGCGTGCGTGTGTGCGTGCGTGTGTGCGTGCGTGCGTGCGTGTGCGTGCGCGCGCGTGCGCGCTGTGTGTGTGTCTGTGTACGTGTATTTGCATACCACAAAAATGGTGATCCCGTGGTTTGTCAATTCCACACACGCACGCACGCACGCACGCACACACACACACACACACACACACACACACACACACACACACACACACACACACACACACACACACACATACACACACAACACCACACACACACACACACACAACACACCACACACAACACACACACCACACACACACACACACACACACACACATGGATATGTTTTTAAACCAACAATATGTCAGACAGAAATGTAGTGATTTGCATTGATAACGGCGACATTGCAATTCATAATTCATTATTATCTCGTAAAAAACAACTTTTCTTTAAATTGGCATAACTTAGCAAAAAATTATCGTATCGAGTTTTGCAAAATTGCATTTTAAAGAAAAAATTCAAACTTTTACGCGCTTTTTATCTCATTAAGTTACGTCAACTGCTTCACTCCACACAACTCTAGAAATTGCACGTTCTATTTATCGATTTTGCAAGTTTTCGTTCTATTATTGGCTATTAGCAAATTAATTATGCCACTTAATCGGCATTAAAAATTTCTCAAAGTACTGGTTTCAAGCTTTAATTCCTTTTTTAAAACACCCCTGTATCATAAATATTTCTTGTTTTACAAGCGTTTAAAGTTCGGTAAATTTTTCCTAAATTTTTAATGTACCGTTTTTTTGGTGGGCAGTGTATATTGATAATTATTTAGTTTTGAACCTCACCTTCGGTATTGATAAATTTAAGCTTAATGAACACGTTTTTGCACGAAATGAACAAGTTTGACAAAAAATATAGCTGTGCTGCGCGCATCGAAATATTAATCGTTGGACTGGTTTTCTAACTTGTATGTCCTCATCCTATATACACGCACACGCGCGCGCGTAAAGGTTCTTTGGACATAAGCGCGTGGCACCTTCATTCTTTTCAACATGCTGTGATCTTCGTGCACAGATAAATAAGAACCCCGAACTGAGATACTAACTGAGATACTAATACTTATTAAAGTTGACGACTATACAGGTAAGAAAACCTGTCATATTGGCGAAATATAGCAACACGAATATGTCCGCTACACACGGTACGGCCATATGTTCATTGGTACGGTTGTAATGCATCATGGATACGAATAATGTATGCGAGTACCTCTAACGTCGAAAAAGTGAAAGGGAAATTATTGCCTAAAGGGTGACGTTCTTACATAAAAATTTCAAGATCTTAGTCTTTGCGATATTTTCGTCAGTAATAGAAAATAAAAACACTTTTATTATACAATTTTATTTAAACTATCGTTTGAGACTACTCGGAACTTGATTGGTTCAGCCGTTACTGAGATCTAATAATCTTGTGTGCTCTGAAGTCGCTGACTCGCGTAAAGAGACGCGGTCTCTTCTTGCTGCGCGTTCACTTGGCGCGAGACTACTGCGTTTCTCAATTCTCGGTAATAATAATAATAATAATAATAATAATAATAATAATAATAATAATAATAATAGTAGTAGTAGTAATAATAATAATAATAATTATTATTATTATTAGATATTTATTTACTTTAGCTTATAAAAAAGCCATGGAAGGACTTCGTTTACAATCTTTATCCTTAACTCACGCATCCATCATACCTCGTTTCATTCCATATTAGCCTATCTCTGTTCCTACACTTTATACGCATTTCTCTCTCTTTTCCTCGTGCTCGCGGTGCTAACTATACCTCTCTATACTTATTCTTTTACCTATCCTTGGTACAGTACGGCGCAACAGTCCGCCCAGGCAAACAAACACCGTACCATATACAGCAAATCTGTTCACCTCCTAGCACCACACCGCACATATAATAATATTAATAATTATTATTATTATGACGTTGCAAAAATCTTATTATCTACATATATCGCTGATTTTACAAAGTAAACGCTAATTTAATCTAATTGCTCACCTAGGGAGGAGGAAAGGGGCATACTCGGCGGGGAGTAGAATGGGAGCCAAGAATGCTCGGCGCAGGTAGTTGAGAACACTCAGAGAAGCTATGAGTACACCCGGAATGACGGTGCAGAAAAGAAAGAGCCGAGTGTTCCGGCCTGGCACGGCACCGTACTTATACGCGCGTCCCTACCAAACGGCTATATTTACGTGGTTTCCCCACTACTTGGTTTCACTTGCACCTGCTGATATCACGCTTATACTGTGACCGTATATACCTGTATCACGAGCGGGTGGAAAAAGACCCTTATCTTCGTAACGAGGCAATCGTTACAAATTTAATAATTCCTTAAATTTCTTTTTTTAATAAAAAAAAATTTTGTAATAAATACATTTAATTTTTAGATTTTTTTATATTACAGTATCTGAGCCAAATAATTATCCTGTTGATCACACAAATCATTAAACATTTAAGTACATTTTATACAATATGCTATATATTAAATAAAAGTTTTGTATTGTTTTTATTCTTTATTCACTGTGTCAGTAAAATAAAGATCATTTATCTTATTAAAATAACAGAGAATCATATTTTATTATTTTATTTATTATGATTTCACTTCAAAATTTTCAACCTGTGAACTTATCTTTTAATGTAATTTGATGTGTTAAAGATGATTTCAGAAAGAGAGACAGAGTCGAAACGTCTCAAGTTAATTTTTTTGAATAAACGTTGACTTTATAATTATTTTTTAAAAATAAAAAATAATTATTTTTTAAAAATAAAAAATAATTATCCCCACGGTCGGAGATAATATACCCCATGATTAAGCGACGTGTTCAGTAACAAAGCGTTGATCGTCGAGAATAGTCACTTACATATCACATCGCAACAAGTGCACGGAAAAAAAAGATTAGTTGCAACAGCAAGATTTTGGGTGTGCCAACTAAATTTCAGTCGTAACATATGGATACCTAAAATTTTAGCAGCATGGCCAATTTTAATTAACTGTAAATATTGTAGGTAAGAGTTACAAGAATTTAGCTACGACAGTCATTTTTAAGTGTGGCTACAGTATAACGTGTTACAACGATTGACACAAAATTTTATAAGGGGGACGCGAATTTAGGTGCTTCTGATAATAATTTAGGTGCCATTACAATTCCAACCTTGAATTCAGAGCTAAGATTAAGTCCACGACACCTACTTCAGTTTGCAATATTAATTATTAGGGTTAGCTATGGCAGTCATTTTAACGTGTAGCTACAGTAAAACGTGTTTCAACGGTTGATACATAATTTTACATGAGAGACGCAAATTTAGGTGCTTTTGATAATATTTTAAATGCCATTGCAAATCCAACCTTGAATCCAGAGCTAAGATTGTGTCCACCAACTTTGTGTGAGCCAAGATTGTGACACCTACTTCAGTTTGCAATATTATTTATTAGGGTTAGGTTCCAAAACGTCCTTTCCGAGAAAAACTTTACTCAAAATACATAGTACACATAACGCATACTATATTATATCGAGTAAAATTTTCCTGTGAGAGGATGTTTTGGAATGTAGCTTACATCTTAGGTCCTATTTTTGAGCACATAGGAATAATTTTCGGATAAAAAAATAGCAGAAGAGTCAATGGAAAAATAGCATTTTATTATATTCATAGGCGAAAGTTATTCGACAGTTAAGTGTTTAAAAACAGAATCTTGTCCTATTATAATTTACAAAAATTATTTCTATGTGTTTAAAAATAGGACCTAAAATCTAAGCTACATTCCAAAACATCCTCTCAGAGAAAAATTTTACTTGATATAATATAATAGTATACGATACTATGTATTTCAAGTAAAGTTTTTCTCGGAAAGGATGTTTAAGATATATAGAAATAAATAATTCTGTAAATACATGTAAAACACATTATATTTGTTCATAAAAAAGAAATATATTATATATATGTAACATAAATTTTATATATATAATAATATGTGTATATATATATATATATATATAAATATGTAAATATAACATACATGCATACATAATATCTTTACATTAGCTACTTTAATAATTAAGATAGTTTACTTTAATATAGTTTAAACGCACTATTTCATTATCGTACAAATCAGAAATAGATATGGATAATTTTTATTAATATTTTATAAAATACGGTATTAAATAGGATGATGCAAAATAACATATTGTTCACCAGTGCTTGCAGTATAAGCAAATAAAGGAAAAGAGTCGTACAAATTATGATATTTTACCGACAGCCACTTTGTATTTTGTTTCGACTTTACTTCAAAACCACCAATGTTGTCATTAAGATCTACATTTAATAAAGAAGAACAAACAAAAATTGGGACATTTTGATGAATAATAATAAGCTTGAACTTCTACAAAAACAGGACAAAAACTTTTGTCAATTCCATATACCAATATCATTGTAGGTTGATATTTAGTACCTTTATAATTAACCCAATTAGCAATAAAACATGGTTTAGAAATTATATCTTTAGGTAATGACAACGCAAAAAAATGAAAATAATCACGTTTAGTAATATCAAAAAATTTTCCTGATCCAATTTGAATAGTAGGAACAATGCTGTTTTGAGCCATAAGTCTATAACAAAACGAAAGCTGATGTCGAATGGCAATAGAAAGAAGAATATTTTTTCTTGACGTAACAACAGTAGAAATTTTTTTTTTAATTTTATGAAAGCCTTCAAGTCTTATCACTGATAACAACAGTATTGGTCCAGATTTTATCATAACACTTGCGTAATGAATCAAATTGTGATGTTTGGGTTTTAAACGTTGATTTGTACATTTTACATATTGATTATGATGTTCTAAAACCAATATTTTAAATGCAGATGCAGATTCCTCTGATACTGACTTACTGGACAGAAACTCTATTATTTCTTTTAATAATAAATATAATTTCCAGAATGGGTCATTAAATTATTTTACAAGGTGTCCAGTAATTATTCCGAAAAGTCTACAAAAGGTTAACATTTCTGAGGCTGTCATTTTAAGTTTGCTTTTTGTTGCAAAATCGTCAGCAATACAAGGTGGTTTATTCTGTGCATCAAGACCATAATCAAACATTTGCAAACTGTAATTGAGACCTGTCAAGTTAAAATCACCTATATTAATAAAATTATTTATTATTGGAATCATATCATAGTGAGCGATACCTTCTGCAATATCATGCATCATATCAACATAGATATTGTCTATTACGTGAAATGAAGTAACTGTGTTAAAAATACACTCTTCTTTGATTCCGGTTAAAGAAACGTTTTCTAAAGCTACATCAGCACTATAAGATTCACGTGTTCTAAGAACAGATTCATCTTCCAGACAAGAAGTTTCAGAAATAGTACGATGTAATTTGCAAAACCTACATGTATAGTTTGCCCGGAAACTTTCAACAAACCCACACATGGCGTGAAGACCCAAATTGTCACCAAATAATAAACCTAGTACTAAGTATATTTTATAAATGTTACCATTTACATTAATTGTTATTCCAACGTGTTCTAAAAAATTCAACTCCTCAATTAAAGGTGCAAATGTTTTTCTGTTTCCAAATTCTTTACGATCTTGAGACTTAAACAAAAGAACCAAAAAGAAATTCTCCAAACGAGATATACATTCAGGCGGCAAACATGGTATATAGCAATAAACTCCTCCAAGAGAAGCACTATGTGACCCTAATGGATTGTTCACATCCCAATCATCGTAATACACAAATAGTGGTAAAACTATATCATTATTTTTAAAGCTTTCTCTTTTACTATGCCAAAGTTTGGATTGGATAAAGTTTTTTACACTATCTGATTTTTTAAGTGAATTAATATAAAAAATTGTTGCAGTAAAAGCGTCAGGTAGTTGAAAAAGTTTTTGTAATACTTGTCTCAAAGGTATGAAATAGCCACAAACATCTTTAATTTTTTCAGTAGTGGAAGTTCCAATTCTTTTGCGGATTCTTTTTTTATGCATGTAATATTTAACAGGAGCTATATAATTGCCACAAGCCTTAAAATATTTCATGCGTTGGTATTCACTTCTAAGATGATCAAATTGATTTTCAAAACAATGAAACATTGATATAATATTTTCTATTGTTTCATTATTACAATTTAGAGCAGTAAAATGTGAAACAATTTTTTTTTTTTAAGATAGAAATGTGACTACTTATGAGAAATGTACAACTGTCCTGAATAATAGATTGAATGTATTTTCGCAGAATTGAAGATGTATAATACAATTTTGCAACAAAAGCATCACAACTTTTTCTTACGAGAGATTTAAATTCCATAGGAGTTATTGACGAAGATTTATTGTTACTTAATTCTATTGAGATTACATCATTGTTATTTATATTAACATTGCTAATAAGACAGGATTCTTTTTTTCTTTCAATTTGTGTATCAGTAGGTTCAATTAATACCTTAGATACATGTTGTTCTGAAGCAGGCTAAGCAGGAAAATTATGATTAGATCCAATTAAATGGCTTTGTAAAGAATTCCATAAAGACCATTTACGATTGCATCCATCTTCACCACATTTAAAAATTGTTAATAAATTAATATGTTTAATGTTAAAATGTACTAAAAGACCATTAACAGACGTAATAGTCTCTTTGCATAAAAAACATACAGGCATGATACAATCTGAACAATTTTAACGTTTTAAAATTTTAAAGTAATTTATATTCTTGAATTCTTGCTAAAACGGCACTAGTAAGCTAGGAATTCTTTCGCTTGTCCCACGTAGTTTCAAAGTCGTACACAGCTCTTTGCAAAAACATAAATACTTGGCCTACTTCAAAAGGGTATCGGATATTTAGAGCATTGCAAGACTTTACAATGAAATCTATGGCTTTTAATGTGTCTCCACTTCGTACCTGTAGTTATTGATGACAACAAAACATTGACTAATGTCGTCAAAACTAGGGCCAACTATTATTGCAATAGGTTGCGAGGTTAAACCAAATGAATGTAATTTGATCGTTCGCTCATGTAATCTTTCAAGATCAGCAATTGTCTGCAAAAAAATATAATTTTATGAGATAAATATGATTTAAATATTTAAATTTTAATAGTTTATTTATTCTATACGCTACACACACACACACACACACGCACACGCACACGCACGCACACGCACACGCACACACATACATACATATATACATATACATGTATATAATGAAATAGATTATTTTAATTGTATTCGTACTTTTACATGTAGAAGAAACGCTTCTTCACATTCCTCTCTAGAAGGTCTCTAATTCCTCGGCTGGCTCTTTTTAACTGTTATCACAGGAAATAGATGACGTATCAAGGATAATGTTGCAATTGTAGAACCATCTGTTCAGACGAAAATAATTATATAAAAGATACTGTGGTTATAATAAAGTTATTTTCAGTAATTACAATATTATGGCAAAAAAGAATATCTTTTATATCTGGCGTAAAAACATTATTCAAACGATTTTTGGCTTTAGATTGTACTTTATCAATTATAAAGGCAGATAATTTTGGCCATACAAGATAAAGTTTTAAATTGCAACCTGCATACAACGTTTCAAAGTCAGTTTCCAACTGAAAGTAAAGAATATAAAAATACAAATCACACATTTATTTTCTAATTAAGTTTTTAATTTTCTTACAAATGTTAAATATTAATTAATGATTTTTTTCCATGTTATATAATACAAATCAAATGAAAGAAATTGGAAAACTTATATTAATAATTGCAAACTAAAATTTTTGCTGTTCAATATATGTAAAAAAATATTTTAATAAGCTTACCAATGTATAACCTAGAGAATCAGATAGAGCTGGAAATTTAGCCATATATTCATGGCAAGTTTCTTTATCAGATAAAAGTTTTGTAACAAACCGCCTTCCGCGCGACCCCCCCGACGGACCGGTCATCGTCCGCAAAACGCCGGCCGAACATCCGCCGAGCGTCAAACGAGGCGCTACGCGCCGATAAACGACTTCAAACGCGCCAATGCGAGCAGCGAGGCATCCGCGCGTCGCGGTGACCGCGCCGCGCACGCGGCCCCAAACCGGCACGCACTAGCGACGTGCTCACTCGCCTCCGTCCGCCCACCACGCAACCGATCTCGAGCGGCGGGGACACTGGCTCCGACACGAACCGAACCGCCACCGAACGTTCCCGACGTCTCGAGATGCGGGTATAAAAGCGCCGGAGCAGCGAGATGCTGGGCTTCTTCTCCGCCGACTGTTCGGACCGTTCCGCCGATCAGGTCTCCGAAGAAGTCTCCTAAGGTAGTCCTGGGGTCAAGTGTCTTGGCCTCTGCCGAGCGTTCTCGGCGGCTACCACTCTCGCACCCGTCTCTCCTCGCCGAAGCTGGGCTCAAGCGTCTTGGGCTCAGGCAAGCGTACTTGCCCGACCGGCTTTCCTCGAAACCGATCCGATCCTACCGCGGCGGCTATAGAAAAACGGGGTAAAGCGTCTTTGCCTCCGTCGAGCGTACTCGACGTAGCCGTCGCATCCTGCCTGCGAGCGAGATCGCAACATACCAGCTGCGGATTTAAAGGGACGCTCGGCCGAGCGCCGCCCCGCGCCCCGCTTCCGCGCTGACGACCGCGAAAAGCCGAGCACGCGACCTCGCAAGGCCGAAAAACACGAGGCCGTCCGGCGCGCCGAAAAGAACGCCGACAACGTAAACAACGCACCTGCCGCGCAAATAGTGGCAACCGCGCCGACGACGTTCCCCGCGCCGAAACCGGTGCCCATCGGTATTCACGATCGCCGCGATCAAGATAGCCGTCACCCCGCGCGCGATACGGCCGACGACATATCGGCGGTGACGCACCCTCTGTAAATACTAGCTTTAAGACATTTGTATTCGTCCCTTCACTCTATAAAACTTGTACATATTTTACACGTTCAAACCCACGAGTCTAATTCTCTCTTAACCCGGATCGTGCCCTGGAATTCCCGACGAGCTACGTCCGTGCGCGATATCTATTCAAGAAAAACGGGTAATTGTTAAGAATACCCACTGCACCTCCGATTTTTACGAAATTAGGCTCATTCGAAGCGTTTTCACTCAAAATGTAAGAATCTGGCAAGAAAAAGTGTCGCTCTGGCCCGCGAACCGAAATATCAATCGTTAAAGTTACCGATTGCACAGGTTAAGATACCTGTCATCTCGGCGTTATGTAGCAAACTGAGCATGCGCTGTGGTCACGTTTGCATGCTGGTGACCGCATGCGCATGCGTTTTAGTAACTTTGTGGTAGAAATGTGCACGAAATTTGAATGTAAATTTAACGTAGAAACAAATGAAATACAACATCCAGTCAATAAACAGTAGCTAGTACCTGCACGTGCCTCCCGCATCTACAATGCCACTAACGTTGTTTCAATTTGGACACCTTACAGAGTGTAAGGAAAAATTAATAGATTTTTTAATTCAACACGGTATTTTGAAAAATATAGTTAAGTGTAGTCAATGTGGCAGTGATGTAAATATTAATAAAGGAACGCTACTGTATCGATGTCAAAAACGATACACTGTTAAGGACAAACATAAAAAACGTTTAAGCAAATGCTGTACATTTAATAAAAGTGGGAAAGCAGGCAGTTGGTTTGATCGCAGTAATCTTGACGTGGTTACTGTTTGTAAAATCGTTGCATGTTTTCTAATGCTGCGACATCCACGTCAAGATGACTCGCAGGAGGAAACTGGCGTGTCGAAACCTGTAATTGTGGACTGGTTCAATTTTTGTCGCGAGGTAATTAATATTTTTTATATACTAAGTAAATATATATCATATATGTTAAAATACAGTAAATAAAATAATAACATTATTTCTACTTACAGGTTTGTGTGTTCTGGGCTGATAAGCATAGCGAGAAGCTTGGTGGCCCAGGACGCATTGTAGAAATCGACGAGGCAAAACTTGGCCGACGTAAATACAATCGGGGTCAACTCGTCAAAGGCCAATGGATTTTCGGAGGATACGAGCGAGACACAAAGAAGATTTTCGTCGTTCTAGTGGAGGATCGCACAACGGACACACTTTTAAAGTGTATAAAAGAGTGGGTTTTATCAGGAACCACCATCGTGTCAGATTGTTGGAAGTCTTATGATTGTTTACAACATGAAGGCTTCCAACATCTGACAGTAAACCACTCGTATAACTTTGTCGATCCTCAAACGGGTAAGAAATATTTAAAATATATCTACCGTTAATTTTTGCTTAAGTATATTATATTAATATTTTTGTATTTTATATTTTAATACATTTTTATATTTACAGGTGCTCACATCCAGAATATAGAGCGTGTTTGGAGAGAGATTCGGGGAAATATCCCAAAGTTTGGAAGAAAATCTGAACATTTTGAGGGATATTTATCGGAATATCTTTTCAAACGCGCCTATAGCCGACTGGAACGCATCGAAGCCTTCTTTGATGTCATCGCTGAGATGTATCCTCCGATGTCCACCTGCGAGCCTGCAACCAGAGCCGAGCAAAAGCCTGCAACTAGTGGCGAACAACCCAGCACTAGCACGGCTTGCTAATGCGTTATTTAAATTTGTCCTTAACAGTGTATCGTTTTTGACATCGATACATTAGCGTTTCTTTATTGATATTTACGTCACTACTACATTGACTACACTTAACTCTATTTTCCAAAATACCGTGTTGCATTAAGAAATCTATTAGTTTTTCCTTACACTCTGTAAGGTGCCCAAATGTATTGTGCAATATTTTAGTGGTATTATAAAAAATTTATTATATACTAATAATTTATTTAAAAAATGTTAAATAAAAATTTTGAAATTTAGAAATCTGTACAATATTTCTTATAATAGCCCAACCTGAATCTTAGTTTTAAATAAAAAATTGTTTTGCATGGAAGTTGAAATTACCGATGTCTGTTTTACAGTGAAATTAACTTTTATCTTAATTTACATGATATAAAGCACTTTCCACGTGGAGCGAGGTCCATCCCCATCCCCATCCCACTTTCTCCACCCCTAGCGTACCCTCCCCCACAGATGTCTGCTTTGCAGCCAAATTAATTGTTACTTCAATTTACATGATACAGGGGACTTTTTACGTGGAGCGAGGTCCACCCCTACCCCACCTTTTCCACCCCCACCCCATCCTTTCCACCCCTTCCACCCTCCTCCCCCCCCGCGCGCGCGAAGCCCCTCTCCCTTTTAAACATTTACTTTCCGCACGATAACTTAACTTATTTATTCATTTATCACTGATTCACTTATATTGCTCTGTATTTATGTTTCAAATTCGCGCACTTTTTGTATGTGTGTGCCTATGGAGCATGCAAACGTGCCCATAGCGCATGCTCAGTTTGCTACATAACGCCGAAATGACAGGTATCTTAACCTGTGCAATCGCCAACTTTAACGCTTGATATCTCGATTTGCGGGCCAGAGCGACACTTTTTCTTGTCAGATTCTTTCATTTTGAGTGAAAACGCGTCGAATGAGCCTAATTTCATCAAAATCGGAGGTGCAGTGGGTATTCTCAACAATTACCGAAAAACGGGTTGTTACATGGCGTCCGAACAGGGACCGTTGCCGTCCGGAGAGAATTAGACCCGCGTTGGCCATGCCGAGAAGCTGGATCTACCGAGTAGACCGTACCGCGCTAGAGTCTCACCTCGAAACTCTCAGGCTGGACACAACCGGGAACGTGGACGATCTCCGCCGCCGCTTACGGGAATACGCGATCGCGCATCCCGAATATCAGCCCGCAAACATGCCGCCCCCGGAGGACCTCGCCGAGATCCGCATCGAAATACCGGATCCGCCACTCGCCGGCGGGGGACACGCGTCCGACGCCAAGCAAATGAACCAGATACGGAAGTGGGGATGCCACTTCGAAGGGAAAGACACCATCGCGTTCCTTGAGCGGGTCGACGAACTACAACGAGAGTACGGGTTCTCCGACGCACAGCTATTGCGCGGTCTCCCCGAGCTGCTGCGCGGGGAAGCGCTCCTGTGGTACCGCAACAATCGCGACTCCTGGGACGACTGGCAGGCGTTCACCGGCGAATTCCGGGAATATTACTTACCACGGCGATACGTCGCCAAATTAAAACGGGATATTCAGGCACGAAAACAAGGTACCGACGAGCCATACCGCAAGTACGCGACAGAGCTCCTCACCATGATGAGACGCGCCGGAGGGTACGAAAAGGAGGCGCAGCTCGACCTGCTGTACGAAAACCTCCAACCGCGATACAAGTTATACGTCCGCCGCGACGGCCTCCGCCGAACAACCGACCTGCTCCGTCAGGCGGAGGAGTTCGAGGAAATCAGCGCGCAATGTCGCGACCGCGGCGTCGCCCCCAAGCCAACCGCCACCAATACCGCCGCGACCACGTACGACAAGAACGAATGCTGCTGGCGTTGTAAGCAGCGCGGGCATACCCGGTTCGACTGCCGTCGCATCGCGAAAAAATTCTGCTCCCAGTGCGGGAAAGACGGCGTCTACACACGCGACTGCCACCCGCCGCCGGGAAACGCCACCAGGGCCGGGGAGGCCCCTGCCGCACCCCGGTCCTCCGAGTAATATTCAAACCGCGACCGCACATCTACCTCAGCATCGACCAGCACGAGCTCGAGGTCCTCCTGGACTCGGGCTCAGAGGCCTTCTTCGTGAGCGCGGCTACCGCGAACCGTCTGCAACGCCAAGGGCGAGAGATACGACCCGTCACCGGCCAGGTCTACGTGGCGGACGGGTCAAGCGTACCGATTGGGGGATGCATAATGCTACCGATCGTCATCGACAACCGAGCAATTTCGCACGAGTTCCAAATACTACCCGGACTCGACACCGACGTACTCTTCGGCGTCGATATCATGGCTCGGACACAAATCGCCATCCCGCCGCCACCGAAACACGCCGCAAGGGCACGCACTCCCCCGCACGCAACCCTACCGATACGACCCGCGGCAGAAGGGGGAGAAGAACAGGAACGCCTGCAAGCCTTCCTCGCCGAAGAACTCCCACGATTCGAAGCCGTACACGGACCGACCGACCGCCTGCAACACACGATACGCGTCAAAAATCATCCGCCGATTAAACAACGGTACCGCCCTCGGAATCCGGTAATGCAGGCCATCATCGACCGCGAGGTCGACGAAATGCTCCGGAACGGAATCATCAAGCCGTCGCAAAGCGTGTGGAGCTCACCTATCGTGATCGTGAGAAAGAAAGACGGCAAACCACGTTTTTGCATCGACTTCCGCAGGGTGAACGATGTGACCGAACGCGACGCGTATCCGTTGCCACAGATCGCCGCGACGCTGGATAAACTTCGCGGCGCGCAATTCCTGACCACGCTCGACCTGGAGAGCGGCTACTGGCAGGTACCGCTATCACCGGAAAGCCGACCGATTACCGCGTTCACGGTACCCGGACGCGGACTAATGCAGTTCCGCGTAATGCCCTTCGGACTGCATTCCGCGCCCGCCACGTTCCAGCGGTTACTGGACGGCATACTAGGCCCGGAGCTAGAGCCTAGCGTGTTCGTCTACCTAGACGACATTATCGTCGTTAGCCGAACCTTCGACGAGCACCTCGACACCCTGCGAGAAGTCTTTGCGCGACTAAGGTCCGCCCGACTCCGTCTTAACCCCGCGAAATGCCGGTTCTGTACGACGACAATCAAGTATCTCGGACACGTCGTGGACCGCGAGGGCATACGAACCGACCCGGAAAAGATCAAGACGATTGTGGAGTGGCCGGTACCGCACACCGTGCGGCAAGTACGCCAATTCCTCGGCATCGCCTCGTGGTACCGACGATTCATACGCGATTTCGCGACCCTCGCCGCCCCGCTAACCGCACTCACTCGCAAAAACGCCGCCTGGAAGTGGGGAGCCTCGGAGCAGGAGGCATTTGACGCCCTGAAGAGAACGCTCACGACCGCGCCGGTATTGGCCTGCCCGGATTTCGAGAGGCAATTCGTCTTACAAACGGACGCGAGTACGACCGGCCTGGGGGCCGTACTAACACAATACTTCCCCGAGGGCGAGCGCGTGATGGCATATGCCAGTCGTACCCTGAATTCCGCCGAACAAAACTACAGCACGACGGAGCTGGAGTGTCTCGCGATACTGTGGGGAATACGCCGAATGAGGGACTACCTCGAGGGCTATTGCTTTAAGGTCGTGACCGACCACCAGTCACTACGCTGGATACAAAAACTCGATTCGCCCACCGGCCGACTCGGACGGTGGGCATTCGAGTTACGCCAATACGACTTCGACATTCAGTACCGCAAGGGAGCGTTGAACAAGGTAGCCGATGCCTTGTCCCGCCGACACGCCGTCAACGTCATCGCGGAGCCCCGATGCCCGTGGTACCAGAAATGGTGGGGAACCGCACGCGACACGCCGCACGACGCTCCCGACTTCCGCATCGAAGACGGGAAATTGTACAAGCACGTGCTACATACTCTCGACTTGTCCGAAACGCCGAGCGACGCACAATGGAAATAGTGCGTCCCCCGCGAGGGACGCACCGAGATCTTGCGGCGGTATCACGACGCGCCAACCGCCGGACATCTCGGGATCGCCAAGACCATCTCGCGCATCGCCGCACAGTATCACTGGCCCGGCATGTTCCGCGACATAGCCCGGTACGTGCGGCGGTGCGAGACATGCCTGGCTCACAAAGCGGAGCAGCGCCGACCCGCCGGACTGCTCCACCCGTAATTGCGCGACCGTGGCAACAAGTTGCCATCGACCTCATCGGACCGTTACCGCGATCCTGCCGGGGCCACACGTGGCTCCTCACTATGCAAGACGGGTTCACCAAATGGCTCGAGATGCGTGCTCTCCGCCGCGCCACCGCACAGAACGTGACAGCCGCCCTCACGGAAGCTATCGTGCTCCGCCACGGATGTCCCGAAGAAATCCTCTCCGACAACGGGACCCAGCTTCGTTCGGCCTCACTGACCCAGCTTCTGCAGAAACTACAGATCCGCCACCGATTGACGCCGGCGTACGCCCCGCACTGTAATCCGGTCGAACGCACGAATCGGTCCGTAAAAACAATGATCAGCTTGTATGTAAAAAAGGACCACCGCAAGTGGGACACATACCTCGCTGAGCTGCAGTTCGCTTACAATACGGCAGTACACGAGGCAACGGGGCATACGCCGGTGTTCCTAAACCACGGCCGCGAACTGCGACGTCCGGGAGAACGCGCGGCATCGAACAACGCAGAGGCACCTCACGCGCTGCAACGACGCCTACGCAAGGCGTACGGAGTCGTGCGCATAAAGCTTGCCCGAGCGTTTCAAAGGCAAGAACGATACTATAATCTACGCCGCCGGAATTGGCGACCGCGGCTAGGCGAATGGGTATGGAAACGCGACCGCCCGTTGTCGCGGCGCGCGGATGCCTTCAACGCAAAACTCGCGCCAAAATACATCGGACCGCTAGAAATCCAGAAAATCATCTCACCCGTTATAGTCGACCTCCGGAGCAAAAGTGGGAAATGGTACCGACACACACACATCCAAGATCTGAAGCCGGCCCCCACTCCACGAGCCGACGGTGACACCGACACCGAGGATGAAAACAATGCGGCCGAAGATGACAACACCGATCTGGGGGAAGGACGTCCGCCCGAATTTGAACGTAACGGCCCAGGCACCGCAGAGCTCACTTTGACGCAAGCCATGGCAAGCGACGCAGCATCCGACGATATCCTAAGCATCATCCAGGACTTCCTGGGAGAACCCGTGGCCGAGTACGACCCGGAGCGACCCGGCATGGACGAAGCCGGACCAAGCCAGTCACGGCCAGCCTCCGGAACTGGACCCAGCCAGCCCACCAAGCCGAGAGAACGGCCGCGGAAACCGGCCGCTATAGCCGGTGTCAGACTGGGCCAGCTACGACAGCCGTCCGACCGCCAGACGCAGACCAAGATCTCTTGGCTCACAAGAACACCACCGCCGCCGATACCCCGGCCGATAGCGACACGGCCGGAAAAACCGCAGCCGTCCCTCGACCCGACTGATGGGGCCGCTGCCGCCACCACCTGTGCCAGTGGAAGTCGCACCAGGCATCACGGTAGAGGTACCGTACTTCGCCATCCACTCCGGCCGCGAATACAAGGCCAGACTCGGAGCTCGACGGTGGCACTTACGCTTCGACCGTGCCGGACGACTCCGATCATGTCGAGAGAAGTCCTACGACACTCCCCGCACACCGAGAAAATAAATAGTATGCCTCTAATTTCAGGCATTCTTAGGAAGGGGGTGGTGTAACAAACCGCCTCCGCGCGACCCCCCCGACGGACCGGTCATCGTCCGCAAAACGCCGGCCGAACATCCGCCGAGCGTCAAACGAGGCGCTACGCGCCGATAAACGACTTCAAACGCGCCAATGCGAGCAGCGAGGCATCCGCGCGTTGCGGTGACCGCGCCGCGCACGCGCACCGGCCCCAAACCAGCACGCACTAGCGACGTGCTCACTCGCCTCCGTCCGCCCACCACGCAACCGATCTCGAGCGGCGGGGACGCTGGCTCCGACACGAACCGAACCGCCACCGAACGTTCCCGACGTCTCGAGATGCGGGTATAAAAGCGCCGGAGCAGCGAGATGCTGGGCTTCTTCTCCGCCGACTGTTCGGACCGTTATTCCGCCGAGCAGGTCTCCGAAGAAGTCTCCTAAGGTAGTCCTGGGGTCAAGTGTCTTGGCCTCTGCCGAGCGTTCTCGGCGGCTACCACTCTCGCACCCGTCTCTCCTCGCCGAAGCTGGGCTCAAGCGTCTTGGGCTCAGGCAAGCGTACTTGCCCGACCGGCTTTCCTCGAAACCGATCCGATCCTACCGCGGCAGTTACAGAAAAACGGGGTAAAGCGTCTTTGCCTCCGTCGAGCGTACTCGACGTAGCCGTCGCATCCTGCCTGCGAGCGAGATCGCAACATACCAGCTGCGGATTTAAAGGGACGCTCAGCCGAGCGCCGCCCCGCGCCCCGCTTCCGCGCTGACGACCGCGAAAAGCCGAGCACGCGACCTCGCAAGGCCGAAAAACACGAGGCCGCTCGGCGCGCCGAAAAGAATGCCGACAACGTAAACAACGCACCTGCCGCGCGAATAGCGGCAACCGCGCCGACGACGTTCCCCGCGCCGAAACCGGTGCCCACCGGTATTCACGATCGCCGCGATCAAGATAGCCGTCACCCCGCGCGCGATACGGCCGACGACGTATTGGCGGTGACGCACCCTCTGTAAATACTAGCTTTAAGACATTTGTATTCGACCCTTCACTCAATAAAACTTGTACATATTTTACACGTTCAAACCCACGAGTCTAATTCTCTCTTAATCTGGATCGTGCCCTGGAATTCCCGACGAGCTACGTCCGTGCGCGATATCTATTCAAGAAAAACGGGTTGTTACAGTTTTTTAATTCTTTTTTTAGCAGTCAAAGACCAATATTCTTGAACTTTTTGCCACGGTTTTGAATTATTTTGTAACCATAATAGATATTCTTCATAAGGCAAAATATTTTCATTGTTATCGTTACTTAATTTGCCTATAAAAAATAAACAAAAATAAAATTTTAAATAAATATTATTTTGTATTTAGAAACTTGTATTGCCACCTATTACAATGATTATTAAATATCAGACTTTTAATGATATATAAAGAAACTTAAACAGAACTTACTATCAATCTCATCTTGAACCACATCTTTTAAATTGAGCAAGCTTACTTTAATAAGTTTTCTTCGTATTGAATAGTATTTTGTAAGAATTTTGCCTCTACCCTGTGATTCATCTTTTTTGTGTTTTATATAGCATACACTTTACAATCAAAAATGCTGATAATGAAATTATGTTATACAACAAAATGTTCTAATTATTTTTTAATAGAATTATGTTTATACAATTTATAAAATAGATAAAATTTTTATTGGCAGTGTATTATGTACATAATTTACTCATAGTCAATAGTTTCTATAAATTTGATTTTAATAGTGTAAGATTATTTAATAACTTATAATATTATTTACGAAGCTAAATTTACCTTTTCTTCAGTTGGAAATAACTTTTTGACGTGATCACTTAGAAAAGCTACTCTGTTACTTGTGATATTATTATTTATATTACAGCTTAATTCATTGCTCACAATTATTTTTGCAAGCTTATTTCGTGAATCATCATTTAACTTGCCCTCATTTTTATATGAACGCAGCAACAATAAACCATCATCGGATTTTTTTCAATAATGCTTCAAGATCCTGCATAATAATAAGAAATAAATTTATATAGTAAATTTGTATAAGAGTGAAACCTAGATGCCGAGTGAAACTTATTTTAAGTATCTAATGTAGAAAATAAATCACATAACTTACATATCTGTCACTATTATTTGCATGATTCAAATCATGTTCAATTAGTTCACTCGACAATACATCTAAAAAGAGAATAATTGATTAGAAGATAAATAATGGAATGTAAAAAAATAAAAATTTTAATTATAAAATAATATAAACATAGTCAATTTATATTATATTAAAAAAGTGTTAACAATACTCAATAAATTCTCACCACTATATTCTGAACCTGTGTCAGGTCCAGATATTGTTATTAAGCAATTATCCTGAATATTATTTACATCAATTAAATGTTGTTGATCAACAGCTACAACATTTGTATATTGCTGCGCAGTAGTAATGATTGTATTTTGAGGTCTCTGATCTGTTGGAACTACTGCATTTTGAGATTCGTGCTCTGTTAAAATTATAGTTTCTTGTTGTGTTACAACTTTTTTATTTAGATGTTCTGTATCTAATTTTAGTTTTTTATTAGGATTAGTGTCAATAACATGCACTTGCTCTTCTGTTTGTAACTGCAGAATGTAGAATATAAAATATTATTTCAAAATAATTAAAAATCATAAAATTTAATATTAACAAGAGGATAATTATACTTGTTTTTAAAGACAAGATGCTTTATTTAATACCTAATATAATCATATAAAAAGAAATGAATACCTCGCAAACATAATTCTTCAAATTTTTCTGAAATTTTCGTCGAGGTCTTATTTGTGGAATTAATAATTTTACATCTTCCTCTGTGAAAATGTCCAGTTGCTCTATTTCAATATCTTGAGCTGTAAATAGCAACTACTGTATAACAGTTTCATAATAAACCTTATAAACAAGATAAATTGTAAATTTAATTAACATATAATAAACATTATATATACCTAATACAAATAAATTTGAGCAAAATAGCAACGCCACAAAAAAACATACACAAATCTTGTGTTTAAATATTGACACCTGGTAATTATTGTCAAATTTCTCTAATTATAGACGTATATTAATAACGTATCTACGAAATTTGCAATTATTTCTGCATTCAATCCCCATTCAGTTAATAAATTGTTTATATTATTATCCGGCATGTTATTCCTAAATATAATGTTAATAAATACATAAATATATTCTTTCATACCTAATGAACACACATATACACACACACACACACACACACACACACACACACACACACACACACACACACACACACACACACATATATATATATATATACAGGGTGTCCCAGACCAATGTATAAAGATTATCACGATGAGGTAGAAGGGATCGAGATAAACGAAAAAGTTTAATACCATTTTGCGATATTTGCAATAATTTTTGAGTAATAAAATATTAAGGTCAGGCGAATAAGAGCGCGCGGAGAGACAAACGGTCGCTCGTCTGAGCCGTAGGACCGCCCACTGCGGCCCGATTGTAGGCGACGGTAAGTGGCGCGCGGCGAGGAAAAAGATAGCTTGGCACCGCATCGTGTCAAGCCGGGCGGTCTTACGGCTCAGGCGACCAACCATTTGCCTCTCCACGCGCTCTTATTCGGCTGACTTTAATATTTTATTACACGAAAATTATTGCAAATATCGCAAACTGTTATTAGACTTTTTGATTTATCTTGATCCCTTTTACCTTATCGTAATAATCTTTATACATTGGTCTGGGACACTGTATATATATATATATATATATATATATATATATATATATATATATATATATATACAGGGTGTTTCAGACCACCCGTACACCCCTTTTCTCTTCGCAGGATTAGGACCAATCAAAAATATGTTCAGACGAAAGTTGTAGGGTTTCAAAAGATCTATTCAATGATCTTATCAGTTTGACCTTGGATGACGTCGCCAAGGTCAGATCGAAATCACATTAAGTTTTTTAAATGGAACACCCTATTTTTGATTCCAGAATCTAATAGCTGGTGTCAAGACCTTTCCAAAACACTATAAGAATGTTTATTTTCGTTGACTACTTTCCGAGTTGTGCGGCTTGAAAGTTACACTACCGCCAGCATCAGCATTACTCAAGATGTACCATGTGGTGGTTAGTTAGTCGGATTTAATCTTGTGTGTGGGTGTGTGCATACGTGCATGCGTATGTGTATGGGGGAGGAAAAGGGGAGTCAAAGTTTTATGTACTCTGCTTTTGTTTATTAACTGGATTGATTATGTTTGATGATCAATCATGTCCAGATTGACTGTATGCATTTTCCCGTGCTTAGCATTATCCAGAATGAACGACGTGGACGTGACGAGAAATTCATCCCATTGGGGTGCTTGATTCACGTGAGTCCCCTTGCCTCTCACGTTTGAGGTGCTTGATTCACGTGAGTCCCCTTGCCTCTCACGTTTGGGGTGCTTGATTCACGTGAGTCCCCTTGCCTCTCACGTTTGGGGTGCTTGATTCACGTGAGTCCCCTTGCCTCTCACGTTTGGGGTGCTTGATTCACGTGAGTCCCCTTGCCTCTCACGTTTGGGGTGCTTGATTCACGTGAGTCCCCTTGCCTCTCACGTTCGGGAATGAATGAGTGTATGTTTTGTTAAGCGACTAAATGTTCAAAGTGAGCACCATTCTCTGCGATGCAAGCATCAACTCTATTTTGAAAATCATTGGTTGCTCGAAGAATTTCCTCGGCACGTAAGGATCGAATTGCTTCACTTATTCTACGAATCATATTATCCCTCGTAGTCGGACGTTCATGATAGACCAAGTTTTTTACCCTTCCCCAGAAATAATAATCAAGGACGGTGAGATCTGGTGATCGGGGTGGATAATTGATTGGACCGTATTTGCCTATCCACTTGTCGGGGAACATAGTATTTAATGCCGCACGAGCAACTCTCGATGTATGAGACGGACATGCATCTTGTTGGAACTACATGTTCAGGCGCAATTGCAGAGGAATATTTTCTAGTAAGACAGGAAGATCTGTCATTATCAAGGCGGAATATCTATCACCATTTAAATTTTCGTCAAAGAAAACAGGACCTATGATTTGACTTCCAATAATTCCACACCAAACATTGACTTTCCAAATGGTTTGATGATCTATTTCTCTCAACCAGTGAGGATTATTTTGTGCCCAATAACGAGAGTTCCAAGTATTAACAGATCCATCACTTTTAAGTGTACATTCGTCAGAAAATAAAATTTTCAAGTGGAAATCAAGTGGTTGCTGTCTTATAAAGTTGCAAAATACAAGTCTCTGTCTAATATCGTTATAATTCAACGCTTGATGAACAGACATTCTGTAAGGGTGAAATTTGTTATTTTTTAGAATGCGCCAAACACTGATTTTACTAACACCAGAATCTTGTTCTCGTCGTCTTAAAGAATCATAAGGGTTCAATTCTGTCGATGCAAGAATTTCCACTGTTCTTTCATCCATAATCGGACGACGAATTTGTGTACCTTTGTTATGTTGAGGCTGAACGACACCTTTCATTTTGATTCGTTTAGCCAAACGTGAAAAAATATTTCGCGAGTGAGGAGTCCGATCAGGATAACGTTCCTGCCACGATCTTTCCGCTGCAATGAATGTACCTCGACATTCACCTAAAATTAGCAGCATATCATATGCTTCTTCATTGGAATAGGACATGGCTAAATAAACCTAGACTAATAAAGAGGGTCGGATTTTTGTTGCGCGATTGATACTGATATGACGGTTATTGAAGACGTAGGTGACAAGTTTGAGAGAGTTATTGTCACTCGTGTTGAGTTGAGTCACAATAGCGTTGTGGTGAATACATCTCTACTACATCCTATGCAAATAACAATATGTATAAAATCACGAGTTAGACATCGTTACGCACAAAGCCGCGCTCGTTATTGCTCGTGTGCTACCGTTAAAGTAATAATGTAATTACATAATATTATGACATACATATGTATGTGACTATCTACGGTCGCGACAGCTAACTTTCACGATTTTTCATGATCTGTTTTTGTTGGCCCGGCTCGCGTGTTTACTTTCTTCGTGTCGGCTGCACGGCTTTCTGCGTAACGCGTGATTTTATATTGTTATTTACATGGTGTTGGCGGTAGTGTAACTTTCAAGCCGCACAACTCGGAAAGTAGTCAACGAAAATAAACTTTCTTGTAGTGTTTTGGAAAGGTCTTGACACCAGCTATTAGATTCTGGAATCAAAAATAGGGTATTTCATTTTAAAAACTTAATGTGATTTCGATCTGACCTTGGCGACGCCATCCAAGGTCAAACTGATAAGATCATTGAATAGATCTTTTGAAACCCTACAACTTTCGTCTGAACATATTTTTGATTGGTCCTAATCCTGCGAAGAGAAAAGGGGTGTACGTGTGGTCTGAAACACCCTGTATATATATATATATATATATATATATATACGAGGTGTGTTCAAAAAGTATCGCGAATTTTGAATTTTCGCGGGTTACGTATATTCGAATTTCGATCTTTTTGTGGCGTTATGTTGGTACTCATGTCTCTCACTTATGCCGACAAGCTCGGCCATTTTGAATGTTCACTTAATTGTTGACAGCTGCTTTGCTTGCACGTGTTTTGGATCGTCTTCGATTTTTACCTATTCAAAAAAATGGATCAAAGAACCTGTATCAAATTTTGTGTGAAAAACGAAATTAAGTGCGCGGATGCATTCCGAATGTTGACTGTGGCATACGGAGAAGCTACCTTGGACCGAAGCAACGTTTATCGGTGGTACAAAATGTTCTCAGAAGGCCGAGAAGATGTGAACGACGAAGAGCGTGCCGGACGCCCGAGCACTTCAACAACAGACGAAAAAATTAATGAAATGGAGAAAATGGTATTGGCCAATCGTCGAATCACCGTTAGAGAAGTTGCTGAGGACCTAAACATATCGATTGGCTCGTGCCATTCGATTTTTATCAATGATTTGGGCATGAGACGGGTCGCCGCGAAATTCGTACCAAAATTGCTCAATTGCGACCAAAAACAGCATCGCATGAACATTGCTAATGAGATGTTGGACTCTGTCCGCGACGACCCAAATTTGCTCCAGAGGGTCATAACTGGTGACGAATCGTGGGTTTATGGTTATGACGTGGAAACCAAAGCTCAATCATCTCAATGGAAGCTGCCGCACGAACCAAGACCGAAAAAAGCGCGCCAAGTTCGGTCGAATGTGAAAGTTTTGCTGACAGTTTTCTTCGATTGCAGGGGCGTGGTGCATCATGAGTTCTTGCCACAGGGTAGAACGGTCAATAAGGAATATTACCTGCAAGTTATGCGCAATTTGCGCGAAGCAATCCGCCAGAAACGCCCGGATTTGTGGAAGAACAAAAATTGGCTTTTGCACCACGATAACGCCCCTGCTCACACATCGTTGCTTGTGCGCGACTTTTTGGCCAAAAACAACACACTAATGATGCCGCAGCCACCGTATTCCCCAGATCTGGCCCCCTGTGACTTTTTCTTGTTCCCTAAACTGAAGAGGCCCATGAAAGGACGACGTTACGCTACGCTTGACGAGATAAAGACGGCATCGAAGGAGGAGCTGAACAAGATAAAAAAAAATGATTTTTTGAAATGCTTCGAAGATTGGAAAAACCGTTGGCACAAGTGTATAATATCTCATGGGGATTACTTTGAAGGGGACAAAATAGATATTCATGAATAAATAAATAATTTTTGAAAAAACACAAAATTCGCGATACTTTTTGAACACACCTCGTATATATATATATATATATATATATATATATATATATATATATATATATATATATATATATATATACATCATGATACCAAAATGAAAGTCAAGTTGATATTATATATAATATAATATTCAAAATAAGTATACAACGAAAATACAAAGACAAGCTCTCACAAATGGAGAGAGACCGGCAAACAAATGCGACAGAAGCCTTCACCCCTCGATAACGATTTGGATCGTTGAATTTCGATCTCAGATATGTAGCGTTCGTCTGAAGATCTTATGGACCTTACAGACACCAGCTCTTCTTCATCAAATGATTTATACAGAATCTATTAAAATATTAAATTAAATTAATTAATATAAACTCAAAAGATTTACTAAAATACTTTGATAGCAGATGAGCCATAGCCTCGAATAAAAACTTAGACTACGTTTCATTTGACGCATAATATACATGGCATATCATTTTATCCTTGTCCAAATGTTAAACAAGGACGAAATGATACATCATGCGTATCATGCATGCGTGAAACGGAATGGAGCTTTGCTCGGTTTCTTGTATATGAGCCAGGATAAGAAAGAGAGAGAAAGAGAGTTATTGAGAAGTTAGATCTTTTTTCTCTGCAGGAAGATTTGGTGTCTGTAAGGTCTATAAGATTTTCAGACGAATGCTACATACTTGAGATCGAAATCCAAATCGTTATCAAGGAGTGAAGGCTTTTGTCGCAAAGTCTGCTTGTCCGTCTATCTTCCTTTGCAAAAGCTTGCCTTATACATACGAGCACTTTTTTATGCAGAAAAAATTTTTGGTACCTTATACGAGAGCAAAACACCAGAGATGATCCGCAGGAGCACGTGCAGGACGTTCACGGGCAGCGTCACAAGCCGTGTTGCTGCCCGTGAACGCCCCGTGACAGATGAAAATCGCGCCGGCCATGTCGCCTTGCTCGCCACAGCGCGGCGGTGCCGTGCTTATCGACAGGCCGGCCACGGGCCACGTGCAGGGACCCGTGGCCGGCCGAAACCGAAAAGGAGATGTTCACAAAAGGAGAGCGCGTACGAACGTGTCTCTTCTTGGCGTCCCTACCACCTCGTTTTCGGCGCGACTTTTAACACAAAGAGCAACAGAAGAACGTACGATACTACGAAACTGCAATACACATTATTACTTACCTTAAAACTTATTTTTTCACTTTTTAGATCAGTCACATAATTACGTACAACACTACATACTTAGCCATGAATCACTTAGTTACACACTTTTGTTGCGTTAGTTATAGTTGTTAGCTACGGCAGCAAACTTATAGTTTGTAATTGGTATGATCACAGCAAACAAGTATACTTAGCTAAGAAATCTATATAGTAACAGTAGTAGCAAATTCTGTAGTTATAACAGCAAATACAGTTTCAGCTAATCATGATTAGCTGCAACGGTGAAAATTTTTCTTTCCGTGTGTACTTAATTTTTTAATTAGTGCAACTGCGTAATGGTCATTGAAGATTTTTGTTTTTGCGTACCTGTCCATGGTATCAATCGATGAGTCCTCAACGTTTTTCTCGTTGGTCTTTTGAGATAATCTAACATTCAATATTTCTTAACTTTAGACTCTTTTTATCCCATTGGTTGTCACTAGACTTTTCATGTACCAACGCAACATCTTGGAATTAGTGAGAGTTTCCTCGATCATATGACGGACAGTATTATCTGGAGAATTTTTGTTATGCTGAGAATGGTCTAAAGTAGAACCGAAACGTTCAAGAACATTTAAATAATTTGAATAAAAAGATTTTGTACGCACCATCAACCACGCTATAACTCTAATTAATCCTTGATTTTTTTATTTTTAGAAACAATTTATTTTGCACACCTGTAATTACGCCGTACTCTTATTAAACATAGTAAATTAAATTAGTAATTTTACTTTTGTGAGTCTGTTGATTTAAGGATTTTATTATTTTCCATTTTAGGCAAATATATATGAACATTACAAAATTAATTCATGATAAATAAA
This sequence comes from Solenopsis invicta, assembly GCF_016802725.1. NCBI lineage: Eukaryota > Metazoa > Arthropoda > Insecta > Hymenoptera > Formicidae > Solenopsis > Solenopsis invicta. The sequence goes on from NC_052667.1 coordinate 13,887,528, forward strand.
TTATATACAGGGTGATTCAGAATAACCCGTTGTCTTTCAAGGGACGTATTCCTGATCGAATTCTAAGACGATTTTTCCTTTGCCAAAAATTTGTCGGACGCTTAGATTTTGAAATATCAGCATATTAAGTTAGCGTATCACGGGTGGAATACAGATGGTACGCAGGGGCGGCGCACTCATCGTTACGCGCGGGTGTGTCGTGAGGTGCCTGCTGCGCTCAGCTGATACAACACACAAGTCTTTCTTACCTCTCTCTCTCTCTCTCTCACACACACACACACACACACACACACACACACACGCACGCACGCACGCACGCACGCACGCACGCACGCACGCACGCACACACACACACACACACACACACACTCTCTCTCTCTCTCTCTCTCTCTCTCTCTCTGTCACATCACAATGCTTTAACTAAAAAATGTAATAAATTTTCTTCTTAATTTTAATGATTTTAATAAGAGAAGTGCCAGGAAATTCTTTGTACAGTCGAAGAATCGAACAAAGAATTGCACAAAATCTACAAAAGTATTTACATCTCAAGTTTTTAGAAACAGTAGTACTTTTTTTGTCACAGAAAGAGAGGGGGGGGGAGAAAGAGAGGGAGAGAGAGAGAGAGAGAGAGAGAGAGAGAGAGAGAGAGAGCGCGCGTGCTTGCATAAACAAGTTCGGACATGCATTTACTTACGTATTATTCTGTACAGCGATCAATTAGTTGTCTCCACGATGAGACAGACCAAAGTTTCGTTGATCCTCTCGTAAATTATCACTTTAGTATCGTAATGCACAATTCATAATACACATTCACTAGATCGATAAAACTTGAGTAACTAATTAACGAACACTTCGAGTAACGATCACTGCAAATAAATATTAGTCATTCGGCGTGCGAAAATATGTAGCTCGAAAAAACTCGTGTTTACGCGCGACGAACAGACAACACGTGTTTATTCGACAACAGGAAAGAGCCGACTGATTTTATGGGTTATGTTATGATCGAATATGAATGCGTGATTGGTCGAACAGAAGTTAGAACGCGGCAATTTAAAAGTAAAGTAGTGATTAATATTGTTTTTAATAATAAAATTTATTGAAAAATATTTTTCTATAAATTTTATTAAAATTATTTTTTTTTATATCAAAAGATTCTACACTGAGAAAAAAAGTTATTGAGTTTTAATAAATATTTGTTTGAATACTTGCAATGACATAATTTATTAAATGTAATTAAATATTTCTTTAATACAAGAATCACTAATGTAATTTAACTATCATTTTTTTACTGAATAAATATTTATTTAGATTTAATAAATTGTGTCATTGCAAGTATTCAAATAAATTTTTTTCTCAGTGTAATAATTTGTTAAAACCAAAAGATAGTTCCTCGAAATAAATTATTTGGTTGCCCTGAAAAGGGCAGATTAATTCTCTTCGAAGAGTTTTCTTCATAACAAGTGCTCAAAGTGACCTCCGTCCATCGTGATGCAGGCTCTCATGCGTCTTAACAGATTTTCTTGCATCCTTTCCAAAACATCTTCTTCAATATTCCAAATTGCATGATGGAGTTTATTGTTTAACTCTTCTACGTTTTCAGGAAGCTTCCTGTAGATGATTTCTTTGCAATGTCCCCATAAAAAGAAATCTAATGGATTAAGATCCGGAGATCTAGCGGACCAGCGTATTGATCCATAACGACCCATCCATCTGTCAGGAAATTGTTCGTTTAAAAAATTTGTGACCACTCGGGCATTATGTGGTCCGGCACCATCTTGCTGGAATATTATTTTGTTTCTGTCTGCTAATGGCACATCTTCCAAAAAATCGGGAAGATTTTCCGATAAAAATTCGACGTACGATACGCCATTTAAGATGTCCGGAAGAATTACCGGACCCAATATCGTGGTGCCGAAGATTCCGGCCCAAACATTAAATTTCCATCTAACTTGAAAATTCCTGAGTCGAGTAACGTGAGGATTTTCGTCATTCCATGCGTGCATGTTGTGACAATTGAAAATTCCATCTCGAGTGAACAGCAACTCATCGCTGAATATCACTCGAGAAGGAAATTCCGGATCATCCTCTACTCTCCTCAGGAAATTTTCGCAAAATGCTCTTCTTCGAGGATAGTCTTCCTCTCGCAAATCTTGCACGCTAGTATAGTGATAAGCGTGAAGTTTTTCGTCTTTTAATATTCGCTGAACTGTGGAGTAAGACAATCCGTGTTCGCGAGCAATAACCCGAATACTAGTTTCAGGTTGTTGTTCGACACCACGAAGAACTGTCTCCACATTTCGCAAATTTCTTGCATTGCGATTTCTGCCACAATCTTTCTTCTGTGGTAACACGCTACCGGTTTCGTGAAACCGTTGAGCTGTTGCAAGTATAACGCTGCCCGAGGGATGTCTTGGCCTATCCGGATATAATTCTTCATATCTTCTTGAAGCCTCGTAAGGTAGCCCCTGACATTCTCCAAGGACCATCATCATGTCGTAGTATTCTGCGACGGTGTATCCTGCCATATCGTCTTCTTAGCGATCTTCTTAACGCTCCTAATAATCGAAGGGTTACTGAGTGATGCATCGATCGTGATTTTTCCTATTTATACAATCTTCGCGGGGGGTCAGCGCCTGCGCCTCCCCCCCAGTGCCTCCGCGGCGAATCGAAACATCGCGCGAGATGCTGAGGCACTGAGGGGAAGGCGCAGGCGCTGACCCCCCGCGAAGATTGTATAAATAGGAAAAATCACGATCGATGCAACACTCAGTAACCCTTCGATTATTAGGAGCGTTAAGAAGATCGCTAAGAAGACGATATGGCAGGATACACCGTCGCAGAATACTACGACATGATGATGGTCCTTGGAGAATGTCAGGGGCTACCTTACGAGGCTTCAAGAAGATATGAAGAATTATATCCGGATAGTCTAAGACATCCCTCGGGCAGCGTTATACTTGCAACAGCTCAACGGTTTCACGAAACCGGTAGCGTGTTACCACAGAAGAAAGATTGTGGCAGAAATCGCAATGCAAGAAATTTGCGAAATGTGGAGACAGTTCTTCGTGGTGTCGAACAACAACCTGAAACTAGTATTCGGGTTATTGCTCGCGAACACGGATTGTCTTACTCCACAGTTCAGCGAATATTAAAAGACGAAAAACTTCACGCTTATCACTATACTAGCGTGCAAGATTTACGAGAGGAAGACTATCCTCGAAGAAGAGCATTTTGCGAAAATTTCCTGAGGAGAGTAGAGGATGATCCGGAATTTCCTTCTCGAGTGATATTCAGCGATGAGTTGCTGTTCACTCGAGATGGAATTTTCAATTGTCACAACATGCACGCATGGAATGACGAAAATCCTCACGTTACTCGACTCAGGAATTTTCAAGTTAGATGGAAATTTAATGTTTGGGCCGGAATCTTCGGCACCACGATATTGGGTCCGGTAATTCTTCCGGACATCTTAAATGGCGTATCGTACGTCGAATTTTTATCGGAAAATCTTCCCGATTTTTTGGAAGATGTGCCATTAGCAGACAGAAACAAAATAATATTCCAGCAAGATGGTGCCGGACCACATAATGCCCGAGTGGTCACACATTTTTTAAACGAACAATTTCCTGACAGATGGATGGGTCGTTATGGATCAATACGCTGGTCCGCTAGATCTCCGGATCTTAATCCATTAGATTTCTTTTTATGGGGACATTGCAAAGAAATCATCTACAGGAAGCTTCCTGAAAACGTAGAAGACTTAAACAATAAACTCCATCATGCAATTTGGAATATTGAAGAAGATGTTTTGAAAAGGATGCAAGAAAATCTGTTAAGACGCATGAGAGCCTGCATCACGATGGACGGTGGTCACTTTGAGCACTTGTTATGAAGAAAACTCTTCGAAGAGAATTAATCTGCCCTTTTCAGGGCAACCAAATAATTTATTTCGAGGAACTATCTTTTGGTTTTAACAAATTATTACACTGAGAAAAAAATTTATTTGAATACTTGCAATGACACAATTTATTAAATCTAAATAAATATTTATTCAGTAAAAAAGTGATAGTTAAATTACATTAGTGATTCTTGTATTAAAGAAATATTTAATTACATTTAATAAATTATGTCATTGCAAGTATTCAAACAAATATTTATTAAAACTCAATAACTTTTTTTCTCAGTGTAGAATCTTTTGTTATAAAAAAAAATAATTTTAATAAAATAAATAGAAAAATATTTTTCAATAATTTTTATTATTAAAAACAATATTAATCACTACTTTACTTTTAAACTGCCGCGTTCTAACTTCTGTTCGACCAATCACGCATTCATATTCGATCATAACGTAACCCGTAAAATCAGTCGGCTCTTTCCTGTTGTCGAGTAAACACGTGTTGTCTGTTCGTCGCGCGTAAACACGAGTTTTTTCGAGCTACATATTTTCGCACGCCGAATGACTAATACTTATTTGCAGTGATCGTTACTCGAAGTGTTCGTTAATTAGTTACTCAAGTTTTATCGATCTAGTGAATGTGTATTATGAATTGTGCATTACGATACTAAAGTGATAATTTACGAGAGGATCAACGAAACTTTGGTCTGTCTCATCGTGGAGACAACTAATTGATCGCTGTACAGAATAATACGTAAGTAAATGCATGTCCGAACTTGTTTATGCAAGCACGCGCGCTCTCTCTCTCTCTCTCTCTCTCTCTCTCTCTCCCTCTCTTTCTTCCCCCCCCCTCTCTTTCTGTGACAAAAAAAGTACTACTGTTTCTAAAAACTTGAGATGTAAATACTTTTGTAGATTTTGTGCAATTCTTTGTTCGATTCTTCGACTATACAAAGAATTTCCTAGCACTTCTCTTATTAAAATCATTAAAATTAAGAAGAAAATTAATTACATTTTTCAGTTAAAGCATTGTGATGTGACAGAGAGAGAGAGAGAGAGAGAAAGAGAGAGAGAGAGTGTGTGTGTGTGTGTGAGAGAGAGAGAGAGAGAGGGAAGAAAGACTTGTGTGTTGTATCAGCTGAGCGCAGCAGGCACCTCACGACACACCCGCGCGTAACGGTGAGTGCGCCGCCCCTGCGTACCATCTGTATTCGACCCGTGATACGCTAACTTAATATGCTGATATTTCAAAATCTAAGCGTCCGACAAATTTTTGGCAAAGGAAGAATCGTCTTAGAATTCGATCAGGAATACGTCCCTTGAAAGACAATGGGTTATTCTATATCACCCTGTATATAAAAATGTGTAAGAATATAAAAGTAGAACGAAATATTTTCATAGTTGTAAACATTCATAAAATTTCTTAAATCATATGCATTTAAACAAAAAATGCATGACACGCATTATATTTTTACAGGCGGCAATAACAATTTCTTTTCTCTTTGTTCTTTCGTGGACTCCATATGGCGTTCTCGCAATGATCGGTGCTTTTGGAAATAAAGCATTATTAACTCCTGGTGTTACGATGATACCTGCATGCACGTGCAAATTTGTGGCTTGCTTGGATCCATATGTATATGCCATAAGTCATCCAAGATACAGGTAAATATATATAAGTCAAGAATTTTGTTTTAAATTTATCTCAGCCCTTACAGCACGAAATATTTGTACAAAATTGCAGGAATATTATTTTGCAAGACTTAAATATTTTATAAACTATTTCTGAAAGTAGCAATATTTCTATGTTTATTTTTAAAAAGTCTTATAATATCCTGCAATATCCCTGAAGTTTAAAAAAAAATATTGCAGATTGTTAACATATTATGGAATTTTATGCAATATTCAAGTAATATTGCAAAATACTGCTTGTTTTCATACAGTAATATAAAACACTTTATTTAATATTCTTTTACAGCACAAAAGTTCGAAAGATGTAATAATTGTTAATTATTTTTCTAATTACCAACATATTCAGAAATTAAATATATTAGTATTAATATTAAGAGTAAGGGAGAGGGGGCAAATAATGTCAATTTAAATTTCTTCTCTTTTTCGCTTTTTTTCTATCATTATTTTTTTTACATGAGAAAATCCATTTATTATGGATACCCTCCCCTCTTGGGAAAGAGGAGAGGGTTATGTTGAACTTTTACCGACTAAACCTCCACTGTGGCCCTCCTGTCCGGACGGGAATCCCGGTATTGTTAGCATTTCAAGCAACGGGCGCTCTCCGAGCCCTCGTGGTTCCTCCCGCTTTCCCGAGAGGGGAACAGCAAGGACTCCGTCCTACTTTAGAGGCCGTCCTACTTTGCGGGCCACCACGCTACGGTCTCCTTCTCTCATGAGCCGCGTACAGAAGATATCAATACAAAAATAGTTCTTAAGTATCTATTAGGTTAAGGAAAAAGAAAACCATTATTTATGTATATATGTATATATATAAATAATGGATTTTTTTTCCTCAACCTAATATTTTTTAAAAAAGCTGTGAAACAAAAGCCAAATATAGCTGAAGGAGAAACTTAAAACTTTGTCTTCGTGAAACAAGGTTAAACCAGGATTTTGTTTTGATACTTTAAGGTACATTTTATTGATTGCTGATGTTACAATAAGAAAGAATTCTTTTCTTTTGTTTTTCTTTCACAGCAGGAGAAGAGTGTTGTAATCAACACAACCACATTATAACACGCATAACAACACAAAATCAAGCGCATTTCGATTATACACATCCGCAACGAAATTCGAATTTCCCATATGCAAAGATATCAAAAAATGCGGATAGTCTTTCAGGTTTCCTGCTTCAAATATTAGATGTAATAAAAAGAAATCCATTATGGAATCGTCGAGTCTGACCGTCATGTAAGCACTGTTTCGATTGTCCAGGAGCTAAACATTGCAAAAAAAATCATTTGAAACTATTTATATAAGGCTGGATACAAAAAGAAGCTCGATGTATGGGTGTCACACGAGTTAACGTAAAAAAAACCTTATGGACCAAATTTCCATTTGCAAATCGCTGCTGAATCGCAACAAAATCGACCCATTTCTGAAGCGGATGATTACTGGTGATGAAAAGTGGATTACTTACGACAACGTCAAGCGAAAACGATCAAATTGTGGCGAATTGGCGCAAACAGTGGCCAAGCCAGGATTGACGGTCAGGAAGGTTTTGCTGTGTATTTGGTGGGATTGACAAGGAATCTTCTACTATGAGCTGCTCCTCTATGGCCAAACTCTTAACTCAGACCTGTACTGTCAACAATTAAACTGTCTAAAGGAAGCAATCGCCCAGAAGAGGCCAGTTTTAGCCAACAGAAAAGGAATTGTGTTTCATCAGGACAACGTTAGGCCACACACATTGATAATGACTCGCCAAACGCTCCGGGAGTTTGGTTGGAAGGTTCTTATGCATTCACCTTATAGTCCGGACCTGACATCAAGAAATTACCACCTGTTCCTGTCTATGGTGAATGATTTTGCTAGTAAAAAATTTGCCTCAAGAGAAGCTTGTGAAAATCGACTGTCCCAGTTTTTTGACAATAGGGACGAAGGTTTCTATAAGAAAGGCATAATGAAATTACCTTCAAAATGGCGACAAGTTATTAAACAAAATGGTGCATATTTGACTTAAATCGGATCATTCTAACTATTCTAAATAAAACCATAAATTTAATGCAAAAATAACACAGGCCTCCGTTTTTAGACTTTTTTCCTGTTGTTTAAATAAACTTTATCATTTTCGATGTATTTTTGTGCGCTGAACACAAATCCGGCAAGCAAATTGTTTCATCACGTCAGATTTTTGAGAAAAGTAAAATTAAAGATGTCAAAAACGACGTTTTTCAACATATTCGTGACTTTTTCGGTAGCAAAATAAATTTTTTTTCTACTTCCGCGCTTATGCCATTAGAATCCTTAAACACACCGATCCTGTAAAATACGGAAATACATTTTCGGGTCTAAGAGACTTTTCCTTTGAGAAGTTATAGCTTTGATTACATTCAATATTTTTCAACAATTTTTTTTTAAATAAAAGTTCAGAATCTCAGGAATGCGACTGCACAATCGGCATTGCCGAAAAATAATTTATTGTAAAATTATAAAAGAAAAACCATTAAGCAAAAATGAGAAAATGGTCAAAAATTCACTTTTCCTTCAGAAAATCATATCTTCGTAACAAAAAACTTTTAAAAACTTTTAAATACGAAATTTTAAAGTTAAAAAGTCACACTTTCAAAATAAAATTTGGCAAAATCATTCTTTTTAAAAAGTATACTTATGTAACACGGAGAATATGAGGTATTTTTGGGCATTTAAAAATCCACTTTTTTTAAAAAAATTAAATTTTTGCAACAAAAAACTTTTAAGGACTTTACAATACGGCGTTTTAAAACTAAAGATTTATATTTAAAAAAAATGGAATAATTGTCATTTTTATTAAAACATGTACTTATGTAACAAGGCGAGTATGAGGTATTTTTGATTAAATTGTGTCTAAAATTGAAAATTGATGTGTTTCATGATATATTTCGAAAAAACTCCCTTTTCTAAAGCATTCTATAGTATTCCAACTTTAGACAGAGTATATACGAGTAACATTCGCAAATCGACCTGTTTGAATGTATTTTGTCCAGCTTTTTTATGTAAAATACTCACAAAAAAATTTCACTCACACATTATATGCGTCGCATTGACCCTAACAAAACTTTGTTGCTGTGCCGTTCAAAGTCTAGTTGACCAAAAAAGTTGATCAACTATATCAATCGAAAGAAGGGATTTCAAACCTTTTTTACGTCTTGATCCGAACCTCCTATCTCATTCCGTCTTCACACAGCAAGCGTTCGAAACTTCATATGGGGTCTCTCAGACCCACTTACGTGTTTAAGGGTTAAAGTGTCAACTTTTACTTTTAAAATAGATTTTTTTAACGCTGTACATTTTTCTTTTACCGAGTAAATCTTTGTATAGTTACATCACAACCAACATTTCACTGGCCAACCTGGTTTTTATTGTTTGAAGAAAAGTTACCTAAAAGTTTTCTATGTATTTTTGCCCGCTGAATACAAATCTGGTAAGAAAATTGCTCTATCACGTCAGATTTTTGAAAAAAGTGAGATTAAAGTGTCAAAAATGAAATATTTTGACATATTTGTCATTTCTTTTTACCAAAGTAATTTTTTATGTACTTCCATTTATGCCGTCTTAAAGTATCTTTTACCTTTAAGTACCTTTTACCTTTAAAATAGATTTTTTTTAATAGCGTACGTTTTTCTTTTACCGAGTTAATCTCTGTCACATCACAACCAACATTTTACTAGCTTGGTGGTTTCCATTGTTTGCATAAAAGTTACCATTTCCCACGTATTTTAATCTGCTGAACACAAACCTAGTAAACAAATTGCTATAATAGGGTAGTCAAAAAGTACCGGACCCCCCCAATATTTCCGTTCCCTTGCATTTTACAAGAAAATGTTTCAGACAAAAGTTGTAGAGTTTAAAAAGATCTATTTACTGATCTTATCAGTTTGACCTTGGATGGCGTCGCCAAGGTCAGATCGAAATTACATTAACTTTTTTAAATCGAACACCTAACTTTTTATTGCATATCCTTGTAGTTTATCTCGAGACCTTTCCAAAACACTACAAGAAAGTTTATTTTCGTTGAGTACTTTCCAAGTTGTGAGGCTTGAAAGCTACAGTGTACTGTAGTGTGGGTCCAGCCAGTTAAGGCAAGAGTGGCGTGTGGGTCCGGCCAGTTAAGGCAAGTGTGGCGTGTGTCCGGCCAGTTAAGGCAAGTGTGGCGTGTGTACGACCAGTTAAGGCGAATTTTATTCCAATTGGTCAGCTTGGGCAAAATATTCAATTGTACCAAACAATTCACAACAAATGTACAAATTGTTGCCCTTCAACAGCCTGGCAATGTGCCAATCTGTTATAAACAGCTGAAACCGCATTCCGGTACGTTTCCGGCGGTATTAGTTGTATCTCTTGAGTTATTCTCCCTCTTAAATCATCTAAATCTTGAGGTTTGGTGGCATAAACTCTACTTTTCAAGTAACCCCACAAAGAAAAGTCAAGTGGGGTCAAATCTGGAAACCGAGGTGGCCAATCAATATGACCCCTTCGCCCTATCCACCTGTCCTGAAAGACCTCATTCAAATATTGACGGACAATGACATCATAATGAGGTGAAGCTCCATCCTGTTGGAAATAAATTTCATCCATATTTCCACCAGCTATGTCTCGAATAGCTGGAACAATTTGTTCGCGAAGCATGACTGTGTAAACCTGTGCTGTCAAATTGCCTTCAATGAAGAAAGGACCAACTGGTCTATCATTAAGAATACCAGCCCATACGTTAAGTTTTTGTGGATATTGGGTATGATTGTCTCTTTTCCAATGAGGATTAACGTCACTCCAGTATCTACAATTGTGTCTATTTACATTTCCAGTCAGTTCAAATGTTGCCTCATCAGAGAAAACAATATTATTAAGTAATAGAGTGTCCTCGGCAATCATCTCCATCATAAGATCACAAAATTCGATGCGTCTATCAAAATCGTCTTCGGACAACTCTTGGCACAAATGGAGTTTGTATGGATGCCATTTATTCAATTTCAAAATTTTACTGACAGATCCATGAGAGATTTCGTGTTCTTGTGCAACGCGATCGATGGAAATATGGGGATTTTCAACGACAGACTGTAAAACATTTAATGCCTTATCATTATTTGTTGCTGTTTTACGTCGACCAGATCTTGGGCGGTTTTTAACGCTACCAAGGTCCTCGAAACATTGAATAGTACGGATTACAGTACTTTTAGAGATCCTATCATTTTCATTCCGAAAATTTTCATTAAATAATCGCGTTACTCTTTTATACCCTCTTTGTTGATCTCCCCATCCTCGCATCATTAACAGTGTTATTCGATCTTTTTCAGAAAGCTCCGCCATTCTTAATTAAAGTAAGGAAGAATTAAACAGGTAAGTGATAGGAAATCACGTCCACGACGTGAGTGCTGCTCGCTAAGAAGACAGCACTGCATCAAAGATTAAAATCAGTGATCCGTATTGTTTGCTCAAGAGCTCGTACATTGGTACTTGCGAGAGTGAGAGAATAAAGATCGCCTTTAATTAGAGAACTACCGATACTCTAACATTGTATCTTTGATGCAGTGCTGTCTTCTTAGCGAGCAGCACTCACGTCGTGGACGTGATTTCCTATCACTTACCTGTTTAATTCTTCCTTACTCTAATTAAGAATGGCGGAGCTTTCTGAAAAAGATCGAATAACACTGTTAATGATGCGAGGATGGGGAGATCAACAAAGAGGGTATAAAACAGTAACGCGATTATTTAATGAAAATTTTCGGAATGAAAATAATAGGATCTCTAAAAGTACTGTAATCCGTACTATTCAACGTTTCGAGGACCTTGGTAGCGTTAAAAACCGCCCAAGATCTGGTCGACGTAAAACAGCAACAAATAATGATAAGGCATTAAATGTTTTACAGTCTGTCGTTGAAAATCCCCATATTTCCATCGATCGCGTTGCACAAGAACACGAAATCTCTCATGGATCTGTCAGTAAAATTTTGAAATTGAATAAATGGCATCCATACAAACTCCATTTGTGCCAAGAGTTGTCCGAAGACAATTTTGATAGACGCATCGAATTTTGTGATCTTATGTTGGAGATGATTGCCGAGGACCCTCTATTACTTAATAATATTGTTTTCTCTGATGAGGCAATATTTGAACTGACTGGAAATGTAAATAGACACAATTGTAGATACTGGAGTGACGTTAATCCTCATTGGAAAAGAGACAATCATACCCAATATCCACAAAAACTTAACGTATGGGCTGGTATTCTTAATGATAGACCAGTTGGTCCTTTCTTCATTGAAGGCAATTTGACAGCACAGGTTTACACAGTCATGCTTCGCGAACAAATTGTTCCAGCTATTCGAGACATAGCTGGTGGAAATATGGATGAAATTTATTTCCAACAGGATGGAGCTCCACCTCATTATGGTGTCATTGTCCGTCAATATTTGAATGAGGTCTTTCAGGACAGGTGGATAGGGCGAAGGGGTCATATTGAGTGGCCACCTCGGTTTCCAGATTTGACCCCACTTGACTTTTTTTTGTGGGGTTACTTGAAAAGTAGAGTTTATGTCACCAAACCTCAAGATTTAGATGATTTAAGAGGGAGAATAACTCAAGAGGTACAACTAATACCGCCGGAAACGTACCGGAATGCGGTTTCAGCTGTTTATAACAGATTGGCACATTGCCAGGCTGTTGAAGGGCAACAATTTGTACATTTGTTGTGAATTGTTTGGTACAATTGAATATTTTGCCCAAGCTGACCAATTGGAATAAAATTCGCCTTAACTGGCCGGACACACGCCACACTTGCCTTAACTGGCCGGACACACGCCACACTTGCCTTAACTGGCCGGACCCACACGCCACTCTTGCCTTAACTGGCTGGACCCACACTACAGTACACTGTAGCTTTCAAGCCTCACAACTTGGAAAGTACTCAACGAAAATAAACTTTCTTGTAGTGTTTTGGAAAGGTCTCGAGATAAACTACAAGAATATGCAATAAAAAGTTAGGTGTTCGATTTAAAAAAGTTAATGTAATTTCGATCTGACCTTGGCGACGCCATCCAAGGTCAAACTAATAAGATCAGTAAATAGATCTTTTTAAACTCTACAACTTTTGTCTGAAACATTTTCTTGTAAAATGCAAGGGAACGGAAATATTGGGGGGGTCCAATACTTTTTGACTACCCTGTATAACGCTCTCAGATTTTTGAGAAAAGTGAAGTTGAAAGTGTCAAAAATAATCATTTTTACCTCACAAGTTTAATCACATTTTTCTAAAATCTGACGTGATAGAGCAATTTGCTTACCAGATTCGGGCTCAGCAAGCAAAAATACATAGGAAATGGTAACTTTTATTTAAAGAACGGAAATCGCGTCGACTAGTTAAAATATTGATCGTGGCGTAACACGCACAGAGATTAAATTAGTAAAGAAAAAACATATAGCGTTAAAAAAATAAATTTTTAAAGTAAAAGTTGACACTTTAAGATGGCATAAGCGAAAGTAGAACAAAAATTTACTTTGCTTACAAAACAATCACAAATATTCTTGATAAAAGAACCGATAGAAAACGATAGAGAGGTTCAGAAACCTGATTCAAAACGATAGAATTCTATTGTTTTAAATAAGGTTTTTAAACCTCTCTATCTTTTTCTATCGGTTTTTTATCAGATATCAAAAAACGTCGTTTTTGACATCTTTAACATAACTTTTGTTAAAAACCTGACCTGAGGGAGCAATTTGCTTGCCGGATTCGTGTTCAGCGCGTAAAAATACATCGGAAATGACAAAGTTTATTCAAACAACAAAACCACGAAAACCAGTGTAATGGATTTCTTTTTACTACACCTAATACAGGGTTTCCCAGACCGTTCTATGAAGCTTGTCACATGAGGTAGAAGGAATCAAGACAAACCAAAAAGTCTAATACCATTTTGCGATATTTGCAATAATTTTTGAGTTATAAAATATTAAAGTCAGCCGAATAAAAGCGCGCGGGAAGACAAGCAGTTGCTCGCCTGAGTCGTAAGACCGTCCACCGCGGCTCGACTGTAGGCGACTGTAAATGGCGCGCGGCGAGGGAAAGGATAACTTGACACTGAACCGCTTCCTTATGCCCCCGCACCGCGCCAAGGCATGCGTCAACGCTATACACTCGCGATCACAATTATTAAGTATACGTTTTTTGTAATATTTATAGCATTTTTTATAGCAAAAAATCAAAAGTTATATTTTGTAACTTTGCGAATGAAGCATCACACCTCTTTTTCTAAAGTACAAGAGTACAGTAAATATTATCCTTTTAAACAACAGTTCTAATTAATACTATTTAAATCTTACCATTATGTTTAATTTCAAGAATATAATTTTAACTATTACCATTTCTTTACACTTTTCATATTAAGCACGATAAGACTCGGATAAATAGTATCATACTGATTATAATTTATCCTAGTTTTAGCAACAGTTTTTATTTATAAATATTTATGTAAGAATATAGCACATTGTTACTGTGAATATAAGTAATGTCATTAAATGTAATTTATTACATTATTATAAAAAAAAATATATAAACTAATATTGAAAAATATGTTGCTGCTGTAACTGTGCTTAAATTGATAATCGTAGAGCCAAATATTCTATTAGAATTGCAATAAATAATCAGCAGCACACTTTTTCGGAATATCGTGCCATATTTAAAAGTATAAAAAAAGTAACAGTTTATACTTATTTTTGAAATTACACATGTAACGATGCACACCCCCGAAAATACGATGTATCGTCCCCGGCCACCGACAGCCGGAGAAAGAGAGCCGCCGGGCTATAACCGGGGATGCCTCGGACACCCAAATATAAAAGTTAACAGAAACTTCGCGCGCTAAGATCGTGTCGGTCCATCGCGCGCGTCAAGTCGGCGCGCACGCGCATGCGAGGGAGCGCGCGTTCGCCCCACTCCGGCGACCCCGCCGTCAAGCGCCGAAAATGACGGAGGCAAACGGAGTCGCCGGGTATATATAGGGCCGCGTGCTCCGGGAAAAGACACCTGTTTCCCGTCAGCCAGCATCACCCGATGATCCGCTGCGCCTGACAATCCCGGGAATAGAAGTGGTCGAAGGTTGCTTTGCCACGGCGGAGGTACTCCGCAGATTTCCGCACCGCTCCTCATCCTCCGCATTCTCTCGAGCCCGAGCGTCCAACTCTCGTCAAGGTCCTTGGCGAGAGGAGGACCCCCGATCAGCTCCCGAGCCGCGGTTACATTCCGCTCCGCCACGAAACGCAACCAAGCGGAATCGCCGACACGGGGTTTCGGCCGAGGTACTCGGCGCGTTTCGTGGTATCCCAGCCGCCATCATCATCGGCCCGCACGCGGCCGCGGTCGCCCTACCGATTCGCGCGTTGCCACATCACATCGCGAAGCCCCGCCCTACACGCATCGCGACACCGCGGGAAAGCCGCGCCCGCATTCAAGCATCGCTCGCGTCTCGTCGCCTGGCGACACCTCGCGAAGCACCTGTACATACGGAAAACTGTAAATAGCCGCGTTCACCGAAACCTGTCCGTCCGCGCGCCGTTCTAAATTCTTGTACTTTGTCCGTCCGCGCGCCGTTCTAACTTCTTGTATTTTGTCCGTCCGCGCGCCGTTCTAAATTCTTGTACTTTGTCCGTCCGCACGCCGTTGTAACTTCTTGTATTTTGTCCGTCCGCGCGCAAACAAGCGGCTGTACCTATTCGAACGTCGTAAAATAAAAAAGCACATGTAAAACTCTAGCACACGCACATACCGCCGACTCATTATTTACGCACGTCCGACTCTTTCCTCCGCTTCCCGCGCGAGCCCTTTCAATCGCACCGCTCCGACGAGCTAGTCCGCGCGAGAGAAAATCGGCAACGTTACACACATAATGGTGAGATTCAAATATGATTAATTTGTACTGTTGTTAAAACTTGTAATATTTACTGTATTCTTGTGCTTTAGAATGAGAGGTGTCAGCATGCTATATTCGCAAAATTACATTATTTAACTTTTGGTTTTTTGCTATAAAAAATGCTATAAATATTACAAAGAACAAAATACTTAATAATCGTGATCGCGAGTGTATAACGTTAACGCGTACCACGGCGTGGTGCGGGGGCACGGTGCGGTGCCAAGCTATCCTTCCCCTCGCCGCGCGCCACTTACCGTCACAGCGTCGCCTCCAGTCGGGCCGCTGTGGGTGGTCCTACGGCTTAGGCCAGCGACCGCTTGTCTCTTCGCGTGCTTTTATTCGGTCGACTTTAATATTTTATTACTCAAAAGTTATTGCAAATATCGCAAAATGGTATAAGACTTTTTGATTTATTTCGATCTCTTCTACTTCATCGTGATAATATGTATTATCATAATATGTATACATTGTTTTGAGACAATCTGTATATACACTTACCCTCAAAAGAAACGGGCCAGCAAATTTTATCACAATTTTTTAATATTTTTAAATAGCGATAACTCAATGAAAAAGTATTGGATTGAGATAAAACAGAGCTCAAATTAAAGTGTGAACATTTTCCTTAATAGCCAAGAAAATCAAAATGTGATTACGAACAATTTTCATAAAATGGCGGACATTAAAGGTATTGAAAAAGAGAAAAAAATTTTTTTTTTAAAACTATTATGTTGCTCAGGGAAATCGGCTGCCTAGCATAAAAAGTTATGAGCTTTTAAGTTTATTAATTTTTAAACAAATTCATATTTTTAACAATTTGCTATAATTTTTTTGACAAAGTTATAGCGTTTTAAAGAAAGTGTTACAAAACGGACAATTTTTTCTTGTAAACTCAGAATAACTCAGAAAGAAGTTATTGTATAGGATACTTGTATAAGATATCACTTTCCTTGATAACTAAGAAAATCAAAATTCAATTACAAAAAATTTTCACAAAATAGCGGACCTTGAAGACAGACATTGAAAAAAAAGGACAAAAATTGAAATTTTAAAAGAGGATTGAGATTTGAAATTTACACTTTAATTTTTTTTTTATTAAGTATTTCATACAATAATTTGTTCCTGAGTTATACTGAGTTTACAAGTAAAAGTTCACCAGTTTGTAACATTTTTTTTTAACGCTATAAGTTTGTAAAAAAAATCGTATGTTGTGGAAAATTGTTAAAAATATGAATTTCTTTAAAAATTAATAAGCTTAAAAGCCCATACATTTTTGTATTAGACAGCCGATTTCCTTAAGCAACAAAATAGTTAAAAAAAAATTTTTCCCCTTTTTTAATGACTGTATTCAATGTCCGCCATTTTGTGAAAATTGTTCGTAATTAAATTTTGATTTTCTTAGTCATCAAGGAAAATGATATATTTGATCAAGTATCCTGTACAATAACTTCTTTCTGAGTTATACTGAGTTTATAAGAAAAAGTTTTCCGTTTTGTAACACAGTTTTTAAAACGCTATAACTTTGTCAAAAAAATTGTAAAGAATTATTAAAAATATGAATTTGTTCGAAAATTAATAAATTTAAAAACTCATACATTTTTGTGCTAGGCAGCCAATTTCCCTAAGCAACGCAATAGTTTAAAAAAAATTTTTTTTCTTTTTTTTCAATGCCTGTCTTCAATGTCCACCATTTTGTGAAAATTGTTCGTAATCAAATTTTGATTTCTTTGGCTATCAAGGAAAATATTTATGCTTTAATTTGAGCCCTGTTTCGTCTCAATCCGTTACTTTTTTGTTGAGTTATTGCTATTTGAAAATATTAAAAAGTTGTGATAAAATTTGCTGGTCCATTTTTTGTTGTTGAGTGTGTGTGTGTGTGTGTGTGTGTGTGTGTGTGTGTGTGTGTGTGTGTGTGTGTGTGTGTGTGTGTGTGTGTGTGTGTGTGTATATATATGTGTTGTCACATATTTTTTTTACGCCGGAGAGCTACGACAAAATACGCAATCAAACAAGAGTAAGAAACGACACGCAAAACGCGCGCGAGAACGACAAAAGCACTAATATCTAAGTTTGCGCTAAATCACGAAGTTGGGCGCCAGACACGATTATACCGGTCGCGTCACCGGATCCAATCTCTAAAAAAAGCTGAACATTAATTTATACCACGCGATAGATTATCAGGCAAAAACGCAAAATCGTCGCTCGTACGCGGCCAGCTAGATCCTTTAACCAGTAGAGGGGCGGGGTAGCAGAGACGGGGGCGAAATGGCTCTCTTACGGGAGGAGACGGGTAAGCGAGAAATTAAAGAACATTAGGCCGATGTAACAAGTAAGATATAGTATATTATAATAAAAGATGTGAGTGACGTACAAGCAGACAAAAGGTTATTGAGCAGACGCACAAAAATAATAGAGAAAAAGAATCACGCGAAATGTAGGCGGAAAAATAGAACAAACGCAAAAGCCAACTTTAATTGCTCATACAACAGCTTTACAAATCGAATTTACGGAGGCTAATCACGCGCGGGACGCAACAGTCAATCGTGTGCGCTCAGAACCGCGTGGCAAGAACACAATAACCTCCGCGAATGAGATTTATCTAATTTACAGCCAACGCACAAAAAGGTACAAGCTGATGACGCAGCTGTCATGAACAATAATAAATTATTCCAAAAACGCACTTTTCAAAAATGCACCAATATATCCGGCAGCCGTGCGATCACAACCGCGGTACGACTCGCACACGTGCGCGAGGGCTTTGCGGCTTCCTGGGAAGCCGATCGTCCGCGAGTTTCTACGGCGGGACAGCTAACGTAAAACGCAGCAGCCGACAGCTGGGTGACGCGACAGCGTCTCTTGAGGTGGATTGTCTGATAATTACCCAAAAGAGTTCGTTCAATCGCCGCGCGGCGGACGAACTCGTGCACTAACACCAATGGCTCTACCTCGGAACACGAGCGTGTCGGCACGGGCAGCTCATGACTTTACACAACTTGCTATAGGGTCACCTTGACGACGACACGGCCTCCTTTCTGGTCTCGTGGATCTTCGCCGTCTGGGTAGGAATCGTCAGACCGGGTACTGCCACCGATAGCAAACTCGCCGGTATCTCAGCCCGATATCGCTTGCTTAAGTTCTCTCCGCACGTACGCAGTTCACCGGGTCGCACGCAAAAGCCGGAAGAATCGTGCTCGATGCATGTTTGATGGCCGCAACACGTCCCACAGGGTGCACGATATTCTTGCGCGTAGCTGCGCAGCCTATCTAGTCAGCGGCCGCCCTTATCTAGTCGTGACACCACGACTGCGCAGTGCTGGGTTTCCGCAAGTGTTGTGCGGTCCCCTTTGGCATTCAATATCTTCGCCGCTCTTGTCGTCCTCGCGGACGGCAGCTGCATACTCTCTAGACGACGATCCTTCGTCGTTATCATTCGGGATGGACAGCCGGCATCCAACGGCCCTTGTCCCGGCCGTTCGTCCGTTTGTCCGCTCCAACCTGTCCATCCTCTGTGCCTTTCGCAAGCCTCTCTTGCATCTTGCCTCTCTTGGCGCTTATTTGTCGTCATGCATTGCCTCGTCTTTCTCTCCTTCGGCAATCTCTAGTACGCCGGACCTGGACAATCGTTTATGCTTCTTCTCGCTGCGTTTGACATCCCTCGCCGTTACTGCTTTTTCGACGACGTTTGTCGAGGCGCCCGATTCAACATAAAAATAAGCCGCGGATAAATAAAACAAAATAATATGCGCGATTCAGTCTTGCCGGAGATCTCGCTCTCTCGCTTAGTGCCCGGCCCGGTCATATGCGCACCACTAGCGCTTCGCGTAGGTGGAAAAGCAAAGTGACGAGGCAGGTAAAACTGCCACGTCACAATTCTTAAATTAGTTTGTGCTCTTTTGTGCAAAAACAATCATTAATCATCAAAAGGTCCAATAAGAGCGAGAATAAATAAGATGTCAATAAAATTCTTTAATTAGACATTTACATAAATGAAAAGCTGGATGTTTTGGGCTAACTTGCCTCTTATCAACATAAAATTATTTACACAATTAAAACGTTCACGGTGCAAATGGGAACGCAATAGATGGAACGTTGCTGACATGTCGTCCGTATAATGTCATCTCTAATAATTGGATGAAAACAAGAGACGATTACATGTATCGTTATCCCGATCAACATAGATTTAGTAAAAATAACTCAAAGAAAAACGCAATCCGGTCAGAGAAGAAAAAAAGTAAGAACTTACATGAGATATGTGTGTATATAATAAGTTATTTTATCCATGGTCAAAGTTTTTTAAATTCACGGAGCACATGACAAACGAACCGTCTCCGAGGAGAGATATAGCAGAAATGAGTTTAAGTATCCGTTTCAAAATCTTGTAAATGTATTGAAGTATGTATGTGATTTTCGAATAGCTTGTTGTGGTGTTGAGAGGTTATTATTCTTATTGTGCAAACTTTACAAAAATGTTAGAATAGGATTTATCTAGAAATTCAGTATCTTTCATTAAGTTAATGCTATTCCTTTGCTCTTTTATATGTATCATCTCGGAGACAAGTCGTTTGTGATGATTAGCTTCTCTGTCTAAAATCCTTACGTGTTCCCAGTCGAAAATGTGATTACATGAAATTATGTGTTCGGAAACTACAAAATGTTTGCCGGGGTCTAAATTGATATTTTTCCAATGCTTTTTATACGTGTTTTTAATTGTCTTTTAGACTGACCGACATATGTAGCGTCGCAATTTTTACAAGATATTTTATAAACTATGTTGTTGTTTTTAGTAAGCGGGATATTACCTTTATGAACTTTTACAATGTTGTTTAATTTGTTGAGACAGCGGTAACCTATCAAATGGTTATGACCTAGTTCATTAGTTATCGCATCTGTAGCGTAAAGTATGTAAGGAAAAATTATGCCACGTCACACATATGTGTGTGAGTGTGTGTGTCGTGTGCGCGAGCGCGCGCGCGCGCGTGCGTGCATGTGTTTGCACGCACGCACGCACGCCCGCACACACGCACGCACGCAATTGATCTTCAATTCGTCGAAATGTACGATTATTTGGTATTCTTCGTTCTGGATATTTTTGTTGATAAAGTAATCGTGCTTCATTTTCATTACGCATACTTAAATACCAGATCTCGAGCATATCACACTTTTCCGTAATTGTAAACATTGTTCTCACGCGCTCGTATGTAGACGATTGACTAACAGACTCATACTACCCTGTAATTCATATTACGTGCTATACAAATACTTTATTTACAAATCAAACAGTCGTGTATTTTGAAAAGTTGAAGGTCAGCGATCCTGTTCGATATAACAGACTTCATACGAGCGCGTAAGAACAATGTTTACAATTACGGAAAAGTGTGATATGCTCGAGATGTGGTATTACAACAGAAGTTGGGGGTATATTAAGGATATTGTTTATGCAACTATTCCTGAAAATGAAGAAGATTTACGACATAAAATCACTAGAGCTGTTGAAAGTATTACAACAGAAATGCTGCAGTTAACAATAAGAAACATTATAAAACGCGTTGAATGCTGTGTCGATCATGATGGTAACAATTTCGAACCATTTCTTAATTAATTTGTTAATAAATATTTCATGAAAAAACAATGTTTACTTTCACAACCTATTTGATATTCCAAATTTGTTCAACAATACTCGATCCAAATTATTACTTTAATACTTTGCATGCCGATTATCTCGTAAACGATGCGTCGTAGCAATTTTTTTCCTAATGTAATTTTGATTGAAAATTACCTCTACTATGTAAATATGCAAAAAAAATTATAGGTACCCATTTAAAAAACCTACATTGACCTTCATAACTCAAAAAGGTGACGAGTAAAAAAAATTTCTTTACGTGCATTTTGTAGCCGACTAAAAACCATGTAAATTTTCCTTATTAAACTTTCTTCTAACTTCAACCAGTTACGAGATATTTGCTCGGACATTTATGGACGGACACCCTGTATATATACACTACTAAAAAAAAAAATAGGGAACACTTTCCAGACACCAAAAATTAGGCTATTTTCAAATGACTGTAACTCGGTGAAAAATCATCGTAGATAAAAAATAAAAAAAGCATTTTGAAGCTTGAAGATCGAGCTTTAACGTTCTACTAGCAAATTTTCAAAATTCTTTTAACTTCCTTATCTTATGCATTAAAAAAGCACACCTTGTTTTGTTCGTTAAAATTTCGTATTTTTGACACTTTGCAGATCGACCAACAAATTTTTTTCGAATAATTCAAGTAAAATTTCATAAACAACAACTTTTTACCTACAAAAAGGTTTTTTTAAAATTTCTCTACGATTTTTTTTGACCGAGTTACGCAACTTTGAAGCTAAACCTGCATTTTATACAAATGATATCCGTACTCCGTGAAAAATCATCGTAAACAAAAAATCAAAAAACCATTTTAAAGCTCGAAGTTTCAGCTTTAACATGCTATTAATGGTTTTCAAAAATTTTCTCAATTTCTTAGTACTATGCCCCAAAAAAATACACTGTTTTTTCCTTAAAATAACGTATTTTTAACAGCCTGTAGCTCAATAAAAAAATTTTTCTCGACAAATCCAATGCAAGTGCCATAAAGTATGACATTTTCTCTACAAAATGCTTTTTTTTAAATTTTTTCTACGATTTTTTTTGACCGAGTTACAAGACTTCAAAGATATACATTTTTTACAGTACATTTTTCCGAAAAATGACGTCTACCGCCGACATTAGCATTACCCAATGTGCACCACGTGGAGGTTGTCGGTCGGATTTTTGGACATCGTGTGTGTGTGTGTGCGTGCGTGCGTGCGTGCGTGTGTACGTGTGTGTGTGTGTGTGTGTGTGTGTGTGTGTGTGTGTGTATGTGTTACAGCAGAGATAAGGAGCCCACAGTTCGTCACTTCTGCAGTATTTAACGACTCCAAACCTTCTTTACTGTGTATGTGTGTATGTGT